>NW_007172958.1:922-72544 GCF_000164805.1 Carlito syrichta | reverse complement strand
AGGGCAAAAGATATGAACAGACACTTCTCAAAGGAAGACATCTGAGCAGCCAACAGACACATGAAGAAATGTTCAACCTCACTAATCATCAAGGAGATGCAAATCAAATCCACACTGAGATACCACCTAACTCCAGTCAGAATGGCAATTATCAATAACTCAAAAAATAACAGTTGCTGGAGAGGTGGTGGTGAAAAGGGAACACTCCTACACTGTTGGTGGGAGTGCAACCTCTGTGTAAAGCAGTGTAGCGATTCCTAAAAGCTCTAAATATCAACCTCCCATATGACCCCGCAATCCTCCTACTGGGAACATACCCTGAAGAACTCAAATCACTCTATCAAAAAGATACCTGCACATGTATGGTTATCGCAGCATTGTTCACAATAGCAAGAACCTTGAATCAACCATACTGTCCATCAAAAGAGAACTGGATTAAAAAATGTGGTACATATACACGATGGAATACTACGCAGCCATAAAAAAGAACAAAATCATGAACTTTGCAGCAACCTAGATGGAACTAGAGCCAATAATACTGAGTGACCTTTCACAGAAACAAAGATCTGAGTATCACATGTTCTCACTCATATAGTGAACTTTGAACATCCACTGTAATACTATGAAAAAAAAAAAAAGACTGACAGTGCTGGGAAAGTATGTGGGGGAATGGGAGGTGGGATTAACAGTAGTCAATATCTGTCTGGGGATGGGAAGACACCCCTTATCGACAAGGATGCCTGAACGAAGCATATTTATATACTTAACCCTAAACTGTACCCCATAATATCAAAATAAAAAATATTGATATATTAAAAAAAATTCTCTGTGCTACAAGTTTACCAATATTTTGATGCAACTGTTAAAAATGAATATTTTTCTCTGAAGCAAATGTGTAGTGAATGATAACTTTTTATGATCAAAATAAAATCAATTATAAATCACTAAACTTAATATTAGACTTTACACATTTTATTCAGAGTTTTACATTTACTATAGTTTCAGTATATATGCTTATTCTTCTATGTGTTTGGTACACTACAGTTAGAGTCGCAAGGATTTGAATGAGGGTTGGTAATAATAAGTTGGTAATAACAATCATAAATTGGCATTAAAAACTTCAAACATGCTGATTACTGATTTCAAGTTTAACAAGAAGCTTCTGTATGTCAAGAATGTTTGGCAACATTGTGGTGTCTTCGATTCACTTTAACATATTTCAGATAGATAATTATAAATGTTAGTGTGTTATTCAACTCTCTAATCGGGAATTTGTACCCAAAGGGTCATCAGTTAGCTTATTTTTTCTAAACAGAGCAAATCTGCAGAAACCACATAAATTAGTACTTCTATTTTCCGTATTTAATAGATGAGTTACCTGAGGGACAGAGAGAGTAAGTTACTTATCCAAAATTGTAGAGACAGGAAATTCTGGAGCTGGGATTTGAAAGTGTGTAACTTGGCTCCAGAGACTTTGCCTTTAATCATGAGAGAATATGACCTCTTTAACCCTGATCTAGTCTCAGGATTCTGTAATATGTATTTAATAAAAATAAAAGTGCATAAGTGTACCACTGCTGTGGTTTAAATGAAGTGGAAATATCTTCTATTTATACGCAAATTCAAATCCTAGCACTGACTCTCAGACATTGTTTGACTTTGGGCAAATTGCTTAATGCCTCTGAGACTTTTCAAAATCTATAATGCATGGATAGAAAGACAGCTTTCAGTCATGCTGAAATGTTTAAACTGAATACAAATTGTAAAGACCTTCATATACATTTATTTGATGAATAATGACAATTAAAAATTACTATTTACCCAGCCTCTGGAAAGATTCAGGTGTCCAAAAGCTGATGTTACCCTTTTATTACCTAATTCACCTTACATAAATCTACTCTACTTTGGCAATATCCCAAGCCTAAACCTGTCCTATCAAAAACTAACTTGTATTAAGACATTTTTCAAGATGGCTGACTAGAGGGGTTGAATGCCAGTTCTCAGAAAGGGGGAAAAAAAAACAAAACAAGTTTTCACGTAAGTCATCACAACTTGAATAGAGTATGAAGAGGAAAAAAAAGGTAGGGTGCACACACACAAAAGAAACAAGAGGCTCACAGAAATCAGCTAGGAACTCAAAGGACTTGGTATTTCATCAAAGGATAGATAGGAGTATTTGGGGTTCCCTTTACACCTCCAGCAAACCACCGGTATCTGAGTTGTCTGCTCTTTGAGCCCATATGCTAGTGTGTGTGGCGATCTGGAGAATTCTGGAGGGCATCACCCCAGACTACTGGCCTGCACTGGGTTGCTCTCCCTCCCTCAAGACCCAAGCTGCAGTGGTGGGTGTCACAGTTGAAGCACACCCACTAGGGGACTGTGCTCTGCCCAAGGAACTTCTGTCCTTGTCTCTCCACATCATCAGAGCCCCTGGACATTCGCGGGCACCTGCTCAAATTAGAGCAGTCATACGGGGTTGAGGGCACCCATCCCAGCAGCCGGGTTCTTAGTGTTCCAGCCCTCAGGGAGTGCTGGACCACTAAGGCCAGGGAAGGGAGAGTATTCTAAGAGAGGGTGCACCAAAAGGCACCCCTTAGAATAAGAGAAACCTGATTGCATGCTTTCTGGTACCCAAGAACTCCCTGCTTGGGGACTGAGATTGACTGATTCTCTTCTGGGGAGACACGAGCACTACCGGGCATTGCAAGGAGAAGCATGGTCCCATGCCAGGCTAGGCAGCTTCAGCACTCAGGCATGCTTGTGGACCAGGACTTCTCCTTCTCCTTCCTCCTCGCCCCCTGCTTCAGACCGTGTGACTGCTCCCACGGGAGGTTGGTACAGGCATGCCAATGGAAGGCAGTGCTAGGGTGATTAGGGACAGCTGCGTCCCCACTGGCAGTGCGCTAACCAGGCCCAGGGTTTCTCAAAAGATGTCTCCCACCCCCCCCGCCTTGATCAACAGCTTTCCTGCAGTGGAGAATAGCAGAGCCACAAAACGGTGTTTTAGACTGAGGGAAATCAAGTTCCAAAGCGTTTTGGCAGTGAGCTATGGGGCAGACGTCTTTTATGGCTCTTAGCGAAGTTGCACCCTGGAGGTAGAAAGTAGTGTTTGTTTGGTTTGAGTTGTCCGAGATCGCTGGGACAGGGGTGTGATGGATAAATGGATCCCATTACTACCTGTCCAGACTCGGAGTTGGGGCAAACCCTTCAATCCACTGCAGAAGCCTTAGCAAATTTCATCAGGAGCTCTGCCCTGCTACCCGAGTTGGTGTTTGTGTTTGCCACTCGGGTATTCGAGAACAGCTTGGAGGTCCAGCTGTGCCCATCTTCACCCTCCCACTCCCCTCACCCTCCCGAGGCTGATCAGAGCTCAAGCCACTGTGTGTTCCACAAACCAGTCCATTGCTCAAGGCAGCAGAGGGCTTCTCCAGATAAACAACGATCAGGCATATATCCATCTGGCCCGGAGGTTGAACTGCACAATCTATTATAAAATCTGCTTACACAAGTACACAGCATTGGGGAGCTAAGCTTCCAGAGATCTCCACCATCCAAGTCCTGCAGTAGCCAGTGAGCCTGCTCACACAACCAGTGCCAGGATTTGAGAAAGCCATCACAATAAGGCCTTATCTATCACCAAGAAACTCATGGAGTCTTCAACACTGAAATCACTCAGCACCAAGGCCAAAAATCCCTACACAGCTTGCATTATAGTCACATTCTCAAGAGGGAAAAAAATCCTGTTCTAACAAAATTAAATTCAAAACTAAGAAGAAGAGATAGTTTATACATATGAGAAGGAATCAGAGAAATAATTCTGAAGGTATGAAAAAAATGTTACCATATGTTCAAAAGATCACACTAACACTTCAGAAATGAATTATAACAAAATGAAATCTCTGAAATATTAAAAATTCAAAATTCTGATTTTAGAGAGCTTCAGTGAGATACAAGAGAAAAAACCAACACACAAAAAATCAGAAAAACAATTCATGATATGCATTAGATATTGTCTAAAGTGATAGATAGTTTTCAAAAAATAAACAGAGTTTCTGGAAATAAAAAGCTCATCAAAGCAGTTATAAAATCCAGTTAAAAGTTTCAACATTAGACAAGAGCAAGCAGACAAGAGAATCTGAGAGTTTGAGGGAAGGTCTTTCAAATTAAATCAGTCAGACAAAAATAAAGCAAAATTAGTACAACCTCTATGGAAAGCAAAATGGAGATTTGACACAGAACTACTATTTGATCCAATAAACTGGGCTTGGTGGTTCAGCCTGTAATCCCACACTTTGGGAGACTGAAGTGAGTGGATTGCCTGAGCCCACAGGTTCGAGACCCGCCTGGGCAACTTGGCAAGACCTCATTTCTACAGTAAATAAAAAAAATTAGCCGGGTGTGGTAGCGCATACCTGTAGTTCCAGCTACTTGGAAGGCTGAGACGGAAGAATCGCTGGAGCCCAGCAGGGCGAGGCTGCAGTGGCCGGGAGTGGCCACTGCACTCCAGTCTGGGTGACAGAGTGAGACTCCAACTCAAAAAAAAAAAAAAAAATTGATTCAATAATACTATTACTACCCCAAAGAAAATAAATTATTATATCAGAAAGATACATGCACTTGTGTGTTTATCACCACACACAATATCTTTGCTATTCACAATAGCAAAGATATGCAATCAACCTGTATCTATCAATGGAGGATTGAATAAAGAAAATATGACATATAGCATGGGTACCAAAAAATATATACACTTATTTTCTGAAGGCAGGATTTATTGAGAAGACAGAAAAGCTTCTGCAGTGGGTGGGCACCTGAGGGGATTGCCCAAGTATACACATTTTAAGAGAGGTTACCTATATTTTACATTTAGTCCTCTGTAAACAGAAGTGTCTGGACACTGATGATAAACACTCTGAGCACCTATTGTAATTGCAGAGGTCAAATGTGACTTGTATTCATCTTTTGCTATTAGTACATATTGAGTATATATTAGTGTATATTAGCATATATAGAGTATATATTTTAATAGTTTTTTCCCCTTCTTAAAATGCATATACATTTTTTGGCACTCTCTGTATATACCATATACCTCAATTTGTTAGTTTGGGAAAGGTTTCCCTGAGAATTTTTTATTTAAACTAGACTTAAAATACAAGAAAGAGTTTATAAGATGAAGGGTAGGAAAGATGTTTTCTGTACAAAATCTCAAAGGTATTATTTGCCTGAGAACAAAATGGTATAATTATACGGAAAGATCTCTATAACCTCTGATAAATTGGGAAAATTTTAAACTCTGTGTCAGAAATTTTGGAAATTTTCTACAAAATGTAGTATGTTCTGACTTCCTTGGATTTGCTATGTGTGAGGCAAAAGATTTTCTGATATAAAGAAAGTATGAAACTTGATGTTAGAAAAAGCTTTAAAATTGAAGGTAATTGATGGAATAAGGATTCCACATTAGTATTTCTGGCTTCCAATTATCATGAACAGCATTGTATATGTATCAAAAGCTGTGACAAAGTTGGTTTCTAAAAAAAACCAGTTCAAGAGGGTGTAAATATCCTAGCTAACTTCAGACTGTCACAGCAAGTGAGAACAATAAACTTTTAGAAATACAAGTAGAACTTCACACAAAGACTGCTTCTACTTATTGCTCTTTTCCTATTATTCAAAGATGCCTTAGTGTCTAATTTGGCAAAGCAAAAATAAAATAAATTTAATATGTTCCCTTGTCTTATTATCTGGTTTTAAACATTTTGAACAAGTACCTTTCCAATCTCTGACAAAAAATATCTTAACTTCTAATCATTGTCAAATGTGCACACTTTCTTTAAAATAAACAGAGAAAATCAATAAAAATATTGAAAGATGATGGGTGGATTATTCTCGTTTTTGCATTTTGCTTGGAATTAAGCAATCCAAGGCTTGTTGGCATGTCCACAAGGTTGTACGGACCCTTGTGGATTCCTGATTTGCAAGAACTCATTCTCTTAATCCAAAATAGTGGCTATCATATCAATGCTCTAAGCAAGAGGATGGAGGAAGAGAATAAAGAGAATATTCTCCTTCTATAAGGATAATTCGTGTGTCACATGCCACTTCCAAATACAATTTCACTGTCCATCCCTGAAAGCAAGGAAGGCTGAAAGATGAACTTCAGCTTATGATACACGCCGGGGACCAGCTTCAGCCGGGTTCAGGGTACCCCAAAAGTGGAGACGGTGTCGGCAATTGGAGGGAAGAAGAGAGAGAAAGAAAGAGACTGGACTCCAGTCTAGTGCAGAAGCGAATGTGTGTTATTGGGAATTACAATGGGTCTTTTATACACAAATCAGATGTGGGAGGGGCATCCTTCACTCACCAGAAACCTTAATCCATGAAAACTTAATCAATGATTGCCTTTAAACCCTTTTCATATGATAATCTTAAAATCGCATAACAAAGGATAACCTAATCCATGACTGACATGTTCTATAAACCTTTTTCATCCTAAACTGATTGATTTATGCCAAATTAAACAATTCTATAAAAGCTTAAGTATTTACTTTACAAATGAAAGTGGCCTATCCCAGAATGTTTGGAATGTGGCCCAGTTCAAAGTTCACAGTGGGCTACATGCAAGAAACCCAGCCGCATTCTTTCAACAAAATGGCTGTCTTCTAAAACTATATTCTACAATTTACACCTTCAATAAATCCTAAGATTATGACCCAGAAGCCTGTGACCAATACTAAGGCTCTTAGATGTGATATGAGTTTGAATTATAAGTTGTGTGAAAGCCAAAACTGCAGTTTGTGGAAGAATGGAAGCAATGAGCTTCTAAAGTTAGCTTGTATTTGTCCCGGTCTCAGAGTTTTTATGTTTTGAGCTCACAGGAGCTTAATCTGGTTAGTGCTGAGTAGAAAGGGGGAAGAAATGGGGTCAATAACTCCCGAACACATCCTAGTGATCTCGGGGTCAACGGCCCTTCCTGATCCCTAATGCTCAGTGGGCTTCCGTGGCCGGCTCCCAACAGATACATTCAGTTAAAAATCAGGATTCCTATTACCAAGATAGAAGGGAATACAGAGAACAAAGTAATATCCACAAATATATCCCTATCTCTGCTTTATAGAGTCATAGAATTTAATAAACTTGTCATATATATTTTCTATATTGAGACTCTAAAACTGGAAGAATTAAAATTTGCTAAGACCTCTCTATAAATCAAACGCTTTCTTTCTTTCTTTCTCTTTCTTTCTTTCTTTCTTTCTTTCTTTCTTTCTTTCTTTCTTTCTTTCTTTGAGTGGGAGTCTCACTCTGTTACTCAGGCTGGGATGCAGTGGCACACTTATGGCCACCACAGCCGCAACCTACTGGTATCAGGTGATCCTTCTGCCTCATCCTTCCAAGTAGCTGGAACCACAGGCATGTGCCACAATACCTGGATAATTTTTTGATTAATTGTAAAGACATGGTCTTGCCATGTTGCTCAGGCTGGTGTCAAACCCCTGGACTTAGGCAATCCTCTCACCTCCACCTCCTAAACTGCTGGGACTACAGATGTGAGCCACCATGCCTGGCTTTGTCAAACACTTTCATCTTAGTTAATATTTATTTTGTCTTGTGAAATACAAGCTTTTTTTTCCCCCATAAAACCAAATGGATAGATGTGTAATTGAAGACCAATTTTGCCTCTTCTGGAATCTGTGAGTATAATCATTGTGGTATACTATTCTCTGGCAGAATTAACTGTTGCTCCCATTTTAAGATGACTGAGAGCTGGCAATGATGACAGAGGAATATGGTGACATATTCTTCTGTGCTTATCAGCAGAGTATGGATTTATGAAAGCTAAGAAGTGTCCTCGTTTCCAGCTCCTTTTATGAGTAGTATGGTTGAAAATATGACTCAAAAACAAACAGGGACTATCAGGAGATAGGACTAGAAAATCTTTAAAAATAACTCATGAGTTTGTATTACATTAACCAACATACTGGCAAGGAGGACCTCCTGCCAGGATAGTTTCTCTCAATTTGCATTGAATAAGCTGGTTAAACTTTTGCTTTAATGAAATGATCCAGAAATGCTGAGTAAATGCAACTGACTTGGTACTTGGGAGAACAGGACTTTTAAAGCTGCACCCTTCTATCCACAAGATGTGTAAAATACTATACTCATTCTCTGTGTTAGTGTACAGGATCCAGTTGTTGGTCAAGGTCTACTCATATTTTATACAAAATGAAAAAGAAAGTTTCCTCCTTGGATCATGTGTCAGACTGTACTCTATTCATGGAGACTTTTATTTGCTCTTTTCTTTAAGAGGGAGCTCATTTAAATTCTTCACAATTGATGTCAGTCCCAGCAGACATCTGCCTAGTGGCACCTGAAACACTATAAGTACTAGTTTTCCCACTCTGACCTCTGCATTTCAATAATGTGCAAATAAAGTGATAAATATATTTCTACTCACCTCTTGCCAAGTGGTAAAAATATGTTCCAACCTGAGCCAATTGCATGTATCAAGTCTTAATCACATCTGGCCTATGGAAAAAAGTGAACATTCACTTGAAGTAAACTTTCATTACTTCCCTTAACTACGTGTATGACTAAACTAAGTAGTAAATTTAGATACAACTTTTATTTTCTCAGGTTCATAAGTATGACTTTTACTTTATATAAGGCTTAAGACAACAGCTTCACAACATAAAATTTGCCATGGTGTATACATACCTTTTCTGGGTGCACTGTGGAGGATATAAGAAACAGGCACAGGCCTCATCCTGCAGGAGATAATGGCCTTATAGGATCATCTACAAGTGCCCATCAATGCAACTATAGACAAAATACAAGTGAGACAGGGACATAGATACAAGCGGAGATTCCCCCAAACCCTGGAGTTTATTTATAGAAAATTCTGTATTTATTCTTACATGCTTAAGTGTGAGTCCCCTTCAAAGTACTCTCCATTTGAAACAATACACCTCTATTGAAATGCTTTTTCCACTGCTCAAAAATTTTGAACTCATCAAAATTTGGATGCCTTTTAGTGCTTCTGCAGTTTTTTGTTTCACCTCTTCCACATCTGAAAAATGTTTGCCTTTGAAGAATTTTTTCATCCAAGAGGGAAAAAAAAGTTGCTCAGGGCAAAATGGGGTGAATAGGGAGGGTGGGACATGGGGGTCATGCCGTTTTTGATCAAAAACTGCAGAGCACTCAGTGTACTGTGGGTAGGTGCATTGTCATAGTGGAAGAACCAGTCACCTGTTTGTCACAACTCAGGACGCTTCTTCAGCAAATCATAGCACAACCTTCTCAAAACATGCAGATAAAAACTTTGTCAAAGATAATTCTGGGTGTTTATAGGTCCCCCTCATATAACCAGGTACAAATAACTAAAACATTAAAACAAGTACATCAGAGAAGAAATAAATAAATAAATGAAAGGAGAAGAGGTAAGAGTTGAGGTTAACAGTTAGGATAAACTAATTTACAATTAATATCATGCTTGCATGTGGTTAGCACATAAGCACTATAGTGCCGTGTCATCCAGTAGTGATTGTCTAGCCTAATTGAAGATTTATGACTCCTGACCTATCATTATACTGATTGAACTGAAATTCAAATACACTGATTGAATTGAAATACACTACCTGTCCCCAAGTGGTTTATTTTGTTCACAAATAAATATGTGAATTCTTCCAAATTCATGTGAATTCTTCCAGGAGCTCTTTTAAAATATGTATCACTAAGACCTTTTGTAAGAAAGTGTGTTTTACCTTGAACAGGACTTTGAGAAACAGCACATACCCAGCTACAGATGAAACATATTTGGAGGAGACATGTAGGTGCATGGTCTCATCTGAGTTGATGAGCTCAGTGGCTACAGAGACCACATGGGCTATAAAACCTATTTAGGAATTCACTTTTTTTCTTAGACAATTCACTTGTTCTGGAAGCATTCATGAAACCACCTCAGGTAATTGCTTCAAATGACCAAAAGTTGCAGTCAGAACAGTTCTTAGAGACTTTCTGGTTCCCTGTACTTACAAACATGCTTAAGGGCACTTAATGAATAACCTTTTACTGATGTACCACCCTTTCATTACCACCTGGGCTTAGAAGCAAAAGACATAAAGGTGAGAATTATTACCTTACGGGTTCAGCTCAGTCCTTCAATAGCAGTGGCGTTTTGTAGATGGCATCTATCAGTGGGAGGAAAATTATACCTTAGGTCATTTTAGGCAGAGTAGACCATAAAATGAAACACTATAAAATCTTTTGGTTTATAATAGCACCTATGTCATAAATTCTCCCTGTGGAGAGACAGTGCTGGTTCCTGCTTTACATTTATAATGTACACGGTGGAACAATGTGCTAAGAATATCCTAATTCAGGAATTATTCTTCCTGTATTATTAAAGAAATCACTTAAATGATTGGGCACATGGATTTTGCATCTCACTGTGGGAGTCTTATAGAGAAAACACACACACATACCAGCTCAAAGAGATGGAGTCTATTTGAAAATAAAAACAAACTAGCAAATGAACAAAAAACAATGTTTCTCAGTTCAGATAAGCCAAATTATCTCCTTGTGAGAAAATAAGGAAGCCATTGTGCTGGCTTAACAATAGATATTGTTTCCTTTTTCATTTTTTTTTTTTTTGTTTCTTGCAATGAATGCTTCTTTTTTTTTTCATTATTTAATGAAGTGATAGTTCTGTAACTACCATGATTTGAATGAATGTGGTTTTTTCCCCACCCGAAGGTGGAGTCCAGTGGGAGGTGTTTGTGTCATGGGGGAAGATCCCTCATGAATAGATTAATGCTGTCCCTCAGGAGTGAATGAGTGAGTTCTGTCTCTCACAGGAATGGATTATTTCTTGTGAGAATGGGCTGTTATCCCTCATCTGTGTCTCTTCGCACATGCCATATCCACTAACGTTTCAGCTTCTTCACCATGTTGTGAAACAGCATGTGACCCTCACCAGAGACTGAGCAGATGCTGGTGCCATGCTTCTTGAACTTCTCAGTCTTCAGAATTTTGAGGCAAATAAACCTATTTTCTTTATAAATCAGCAATCTCGGTTATTCGGTTATAGCAAATCAAAATGGACGAAGACAGTAACTCATGATAAATTACAAAGGGGTGGCATGAAGTAGGTAGTCTTAGGTAAAAAGTTTTAGAAAATTTCATTTAAAAACTTTGATTTTATTTTAAATGAACTGATATTGGTCCAATCTAGTATGGAGAGTTCTTAGTTTCCTATTAGGAGTAATATCTCTAAATCCTAAGTCACTTTCTCTGAGTAACAACCTCTTCAAGGTCATGTTCTTTTGTCTGATTTAGCCATGGTTATTTAGATTTGATAACCCAACACAGAACATTGAGGCCATTCTTTTCCCTGTGTTTTCTTCAATTTGTTTCTTAGACATGAGTTTATATATTAAAATATCTATTTTCTATTAGTTGACTTTAAATACAGGCAAGTTTAGGACTAAGTACCTGATAGCCTCATGTCCTTAACAAACTCTTTACTTTCTTTCTAGAATTACACTGTACAATACAAACCCCATTGTCATGTGGCTGCTGTGTACTTAATATATAACTTTTCAAATCTGAGATGTTCTCTAAGTGTACAAAACATGCAAAACATCTCCTTAATAGATTCTTATACTGATTATACATGAAATGATAGTTTTGATATGTTGGGTTAAATGCAAATACATTATTACAAGGACTTTCATCTATTTCCTCTTACAAAATTGTAGCTACTAAAAAATGTAATACTACATATGTAGTTTTGCGTTCATGACTCACATATTTCTACTGGACAGTGCTTGGCTGTATAAAAGCCAAGAGAAAGGAGTAATCTAATCCAACCATTGCAAACTCTTCCATAATTATAAGAGGCCCTCACTCAAACATCTATTCAGAAAAATTTTAACTCTTTTAGTTTACTAATCCTAGCAAACTTATTCCACGTTCATTTTGTTGTCCTACTCCTTCTTGTTCTGTCCCAGTGAAATCCCTTTCCATCTGATTTCTTACTTGCTTCATGCAAAACTCCTTTATCAATAAATTAAATCAGTCATAGTGATTTTCTGCTTTTACCAATGGAATCCATGCAGACTTTAGCCCTCTTTCTGGCTTTGTCAGATCTGAGTAAGACCACAGTACCTTTCTTTCCTTGTTCTACCTGTGTCTCTCATAACATCTTCATAAACAACTTTATTTATCTCTGATGGATGTCTTGATTTCTTCTAGTCCCTAAGCCCCAAGAGCAGGATATGGTCCAAAAGTTCAGTAAGGGCCATCTTGTTTTTATTCCTTGACCATATAGCTATAAGGGAATTAGGTTTAGTTAGATCATATGTTGAGAACTTTCTTTATAAAGAAGAAAACAAGATTATGAGCATAAAATTACGATCAGAGCCATGGAAGGGAACTGCATAAGTGAGGAAATTGGATATTTAACTTTATCTGCTTCACTATTAATTTGCATCTGGAAAGAACATTCATCTCTGACATTCTGATTACTTTCTTCTGGATCGGGGACATCTTTTCCCCCAAAGGTCATCTGGAGGAAGATCTTCTTGATCATTCACTTGACAGAGGCCTATTTCTTAATAACTACAGTATATTTTCTTAAACTCTCACTTCTCATTCTTCCTATTTAAGTTCCTTTTCCTCTGAAGTCCAATCAGTCACATTCTGCCTTCTAAGCTTTTTGATTACATACTTGGCTTCCAGACACCTAAACCTATTTTGAGTTGAAGTTAACCAAAAGGATTTGTAATAATAAGTAATTATCTAATTTATTTCCACTATAATTTTGGTTATAATTCATAGCAAATATATCAAAATAAGTTTCTTGGTAACTATGTGACACTGAAAATTTAAGGACCTTCATTTTAAACAATATTAAAAATGAGATGTCTACAAAAAACCTTGCCTCCACTTTCTACCTAAAATTGCTAGATACCATATAACATACATCAGCATAATACTATATATGAGTGATGTGTGTCTGCAAGTGGATTGATAGAAGATAGATAGGTAACTAGTCAGCTCAGGCTGCCATAAAAAAACTACCATATTGGATAGCTTGTTTAAGAAATTGGAAACTGGGAATTTCGAGATCTATGTCAGTAAAGTAGGTTTTATTCTCATGCTTCTTCTCTTGGTTGTAGAGGGCCACCACATCTCTGTGTGCTCACATGACTTATTCTTTGTGACTGTGTGGAGAGAGAACAAGCTGTTTGGTGTCTCTCCTTATAAGGGCATTGATCTCATCATGAGGGATCCACACCCATGATCTCATCTAAGCCTGATCATCTCCTAAAAGGCTCATTTAAAAATACCATCACAGCCAGGCTCAGTGGCTCAGCCTGTAATCCCACGCCTTTGGGAGGCTGAGGTGAGTGGATTGCCTGAGCCCATGGGTTCGAGACCCACCTGGGCAGCGAGACCTCATCTCTACAATAAATAAATTAAAAAAAAATCAGCTGGGCATGGTAGCGCATGCCTGTAATTCCGGCTACTTGGAAGGCTGAGGCAGAAGGATCATTGGAGCCCAGCAGGTGAGGCTGCAGTGGCCGAAAGCGGCCACTGCACTCCAGTCTGGGTGACCGAGTGAGACTCCAACTCAAAAAAAAAAAAAAAAAATACTATCACAGTGAAAGCAGATAAGGGATAGATAGATGAATATACTTGTGTTTGCATCAAATAAGACTAACAGATAACACACATTCTATACAATAGATAAAGAAAAAAGGCCAACAATCATATAACAAGATTCTCAACCACATTACTAATTAGGGAAATACAAATTAGATACTATGCACACCAGCAGATGGATAAGAATTTGTGTCTGGCAATCACAAGTGTTAGCAAGAATCCAAAAAAGGAAAACTTTCATACACTACTGTTGAGAGTATAAACCGGTACAATTACTTTGGAAAATAATTTGGGATAACTTGGTAAGTTTGAATGTATGATGTATATTCTGTGAGAAAAACTTGAAAATCTGTACCAGGAGATATTTTAAAATATTCATGAATCATTGCTAAGAGAAAATATGAACTAATCTTGAAACTATCTCACAAATCTCACCCAAATTATTTTAATATATAGCCATGTCTGAGAATCACCATTATAAGAGTGGACCAGGGAATCATTGAAAGAGGGTTCTGTCTTGCTTACAGTTACTTTGGTAATTCAATCTGACTGAATAGAGCATGGAGAGCATAACAATTTGAACACATGAAGATGTAAGAAGAATGCATTCTTAGGAACCTAGTGAAAGGGTTCAAAGTCATATCTTCAATACACCATAGAACTGATACAGCATGCATGGAAGCAGGGGCCAGATGGAGGGACCTGAGAAAGTAAACCTCTGGCAATTCACATCAACTCTGCAGAGAGACTGTAAATACAATAGAAGTAGAATTGGGGTTCAAAATTAATTCATCAACAAATCAAGGGCGACCTGATATGTACACTGTGTATACTCCTCTGAAAGCCTAAAAATCTGAGAACTACACCTAAAAATACACCAACTCCTCTAACTTCAATACAACTCCTCTAACTATATTAAACTACAGAAGTTAATTAAAAGTTTCTGAGAAATATTTCGAAGCACACGGATCTAAGTCACAGAGTAAGGTAAACAAGAAATTGGAGTCATCATTAATATCTACATATGTATCTATCATCCTGGATTAGATTTAATTCACTTCTATCCCTGGAAAGTCCTATTAGTCTTGTAAAACTGCTCAAGAATTACCACATACAAAGCTTGCTCCTGTTTTCCATCCAGAATAGTTTCTATCTTCAGTTTGGTCTCAAAACACATTGTATAACTATTTGTTGATATGTTTTTCTCTTCCACTAGACTGTTAGTAGCTCAAAGATAGAAAATGTATGTATTTTTCATATTCATATAAATACCAATACTTTTTGTGACCTTTCAATATGCTTTAATAAATTTATTAAATTCCATCAGTTCAAAGTGTGAGCTCAGTCTATAAAAGAAGCAAATATGTTCAAACTCTTCAGACTTATAGCTAACCTTTAACTATAATATTTTTGAATGCTTTAAATAGGAGAGAAACAACCAGATAAATGCACTGCCCTGACTTTCTCTCTCTTTCTCTCTCTCTCTCTCTCTCTATTTCTCACTTTTTAAAGTCATCTCCTGCCTCTCTTATAAACCTTTCCCAACAATTAGGGAAAAAAAAATACTTTCCTCTCTCTTTTCAGAAAATTAAGATTGTTATTCACATTTTAAATGTAAAGTTCTCTTGCCATTTTCAAGGTATAATTGTGTTGTACACACCTCTAAGTATCTGAATGGGTCATGTGGGAGTTACCAGGTATTTGTTTATTCAATCAGTGCATGTGAAGACTCTTCACAGTGTCCAGGCACAATTTCTCTGTGTTCAGGTCCAGAAGCCATTTCTTCACTTTCTTTCCTTTCAAACGTGTCATAGCTGGTTCACTTCATATCGCCCACCTTGAGAAGTTAGCACCCTGTTATTACTCACAATGTCATGCTCTTCAAAACCTGTTTGTGTTGAGATGATATAGATTTTCTTGCTACCACAGTTCTCTAATACCATTTATTTAGTGCTGGTTACATCATTGCTCATGACTGTATCATCCATCATGCTGCCCATGAAACTGGTTTCCAATGACTCTTTCAAAATATGTTGCTACACTATTTTGAAGATGACCAAAAATGCAAGTCTCACCTAGAGTGTGAAGGAAATCATTATCTGAACAAGTTAAATTGAATTTGTAAAATTTTATGGTATAAAAATAGAAAAATACATTTCCAAATTATAACTTTTCTTGAAATTTTGAAGCTGTGATGACTATATTCTGAAAATGTGATCTATTTTATGTATCCACCAGCTGGGATTATAGGTAAGGGCCTGTCTTAGTCAGTTTGGACTATTGTAACAAATTTTCATAGGCCGGGTGGCTTAAACAATAAATATTTCTCACAATTCTGGAGGTTGGAGGTTCAAGGTCAGGGAGCTAGCATAATATTGCTCTAGGTGAATACCTTCTTTCCGGTTTAGAGGACTATCTTCTTGCTGTGTCCTAGTGTGGCAAAAAGCAGAGAGAGCTCATTCTCTGATTTTTTTTTTTTTTTTAAGTAAGGGCACCAATCTCATTCATGAGGGCTCCACCCTCATGACCTAATTATTTCCCAAAGACTTCACATCCAAATTCTATTACAATGAGGATTAGATTTCAATGTATAACTCTCTGGAGGGACATTCAGTCCATCACAGGGTCTGTGGGAGGAGTGAGAAGAGTGTTCCTATTCACACAAAAAATGTCCCTTCATTTTCTGGCATGGCTTCAGAATTATCCAGGAGAGCACAAAGTCACCATGTCAGTTGGTGAGAAGATTTTGTTTAAAAGGATCCACTGGTGTTATGAAATAGTGGTCTGGAAAGTCATCTGAAGAAATACAAGTGTCAGCCTGTGAAAGACTGACCAACAGACGATGTAAAGCTATCTGAGGTCCAGGTGCCAGTATTTGCGGGGGACACAGTATGGAAGGTAATGAGAGTGATTGTCACAACAAATTAGCATCAGCACCAGTGTGGAAACCCAATTTCATGTGATCCCGTTAGAGAAACGCTTAAGTAGCGAAAGAGAAGAACAGGTCATGTGCCAAGCTGCCTTTTTAGAACATGGCCAGAGCACCTTGGGATGACCTAACATTTGCAAAACCTGGAGCTCCTCTGGTCTTCTGGATAACCCCACACTTGGTGGTGGGAGAGAGTCAGAGAAATCTCATTAGATAAAATGGATACTGAGGTCATTGAAGGTACCAGTCTGGGCTTGGAGCTCCCTGGCAAAGTACAACCAGACCAGCTTTTCAGAAACACTGAAGGATGTCTTTGAAGATGGTACTCCAAAGAGTAGGGGCTGCCTGAAGAGTGGCTCTTGTTGCTGAGGGCGTCAGAACAGTTTGCCTATAATTTCTATGTCAGCTCCCATGTCTTCCTCATTACAGCTTCTGGTCCCCTACTTTCATCTTTCCACAATCCCCTTTTGTATTGTAAATCATTTATACTTCTTCTTGGCACCCATGCCCTCCCCACATACACACATGTGTTAACACCCACCCTTTCTTTCTATCTCACATACTATTTCAGGAGATGCACCCTCCTCCCTCTGGCTTTCCAGTGTTCATCAGTCTAAAGAAAGGTAAGGAAAAAGAAGCAAATATATTTTATATCAGCCTGCACCTAATCTGTCGGTCATTTAGAGAGACAAATAGCCAAGACAATGAGAAAAAGGGCAATTTAACTGGCTCTTATTCATATTAATTACAAGAAAAGAGAAAAAAAAAGGAGTTTGAAAGACTTTTTCTTCCTTTTGTTTATAAGTGTGTGTTTGTTGGAAAGAGATAAGGTATGAGAAAAGAATAATGTACAGTAAGGAATTATAGACCGTGAATAGTTAAAGCACTAGAAAAGGAACTTGTTGGAATTCATATATTCAATAGATATTTTCTAGCAAAATGAAGAAAATAAACTATTACTTTAAAAACATGTGTTTAGATTATAAATCTCAAGTATTTAAATGAAAATACATACTATTTCTTTAAATCCAGAAATCTGTGATATATAGAAAAATATAAATCATATAATATTATCAGTGAATAAGAGGAAGATACTATAATACAGGTCCATAAATTAAGGTTAAGCAGCGAACGAAAAAGGCAGCTGATCATCAAGAGACGATCACAGTAGAAAAGCTTCCTTTAACTTAAAATATAAGAATTCCAATTTGGATTAAAAGATAGCACACCATTAGAGATTGCAGGGAACCGTCTTGATGTGATCCAATCTCCTGCAATACGATAACTGACTAATGACCACTGCAATCTGAATTAATTAACATCAATTTGTTTTTAATAAAAAGCTTCTGAAGCCCATTTTGATAATGAATACTGTCTGGAGGAAAATCAAACAGAGCTATCTGATAGATGTGGAGCCACAGCTGTACATATTTGACCCCTATTTTACACAGTTGCGCCTCATTGATTTCTTCTGTTAAACTCCTAGACTGAACACAGAACAATGGTGGGAGTACTCATATATCTTCCACGGAGACCGGGTCTATGAACTGTAACCTGGCAGCAAGGCCAGAACATTTCTGCTCCTTTAACATTGGCTGCCTGTTCTGATGACATGTCTCCCAGATACTGTCCTGAAGAACAAATCACCTAGATGTGTGACCACAGGATTTGCCTCTATGGACACAAACAAAAATAAAAGACATGAGACAAACTTGACATGTAACTGGGCTTCAAGTTAGTTGGTTTCAAATTTAAATTCATATAAAGCAGGCTTATTACAGAAGGAACTTTTAATTGAAAGAGAATTCAAAATAGAAAAGGAAAGTATTAGAGACAGTTGAATATGTCTTGTCATGACTATGGAGTAAGGAAGGCTACACCCACTAAAGAAGAAGCTTATTTGTCAATGTCTCCATTGAAAATGTCCCCAGACATTAGAAACAGTCATACTTCTATTTATGCTAACTCATTCTCAAACTGATTATAGTAATTATACAAATGGGCAATTTAAATCAATTCTATTCCATCTCATACTACTGTTTTTATATTTATTAAGAAGTAATTGCTTCAATGACTGTGGACAAACATTTTGCATATGGTTATCTGACTCAGATGACAATAATAAGACATAAGCTGTTTCTAGTCTTTTGTTTTCTGTTTTCAGTAAAGAGTGAAGGAGTGAAAACAAAACAAACCGAAAGAATCAGAAGCTATATCAGAAATTTAGAGACGAAAAGCATAAATTATTGTGTTCATTATTAGGTGAGTGATGTGTCCTTAACTACTACTGAGTGCCTCAGGGGAACTTGAACTTGCAAAAAGCCGCCTTAATCCTTTATCATGTTAATACAATCTGCCTCACTTGTCTAGGAGACAGGTGGCCAGAATCCCCCCTGCTGGCTATGCTCCCATTTCTAACTGGTGTTATGATCACATGACAAAGGTTTGTCCTGGCTATGATTCCTTTTGTTTCTGCTATTTCTGACCTCTTTTTTCAGAAAAATTCTGTTTATTATAATATGGTTTCTACTTACATATATAATCTTTAAAACATGCTATACTTTTATTTTAAATCTATCATTTAAAAATAAATTTAATGGAGATATAGTGTTTCTTTCTAGATTAATCTATATTAGATTAATAGAGAAATGCCAACTATTACCACATAAAGTAAATTCCTGGAGGTAGAGTATGTAATTTATTTTCTATGTCTTTCCAAAATAACTTACTCCTATTTGTCTCTCAATAAACATTTATTAAATGAGTGAATGAATGTTGTTTACACTTAACAATAGATAATTTCTATTAAATATTAAAATTGGCATCATATTTATCTTTGAAGCTAAGTTTAGTGCAAACGTTTTGGAAGAGTCTTCTTTTTTATTTTTGTTATTTTTACTTATTTATTTATTTATTATAAAGATGCGGGGTACAATTCAGGGTTAGGTATACAAACATTGATTATGCAGGTACCCTTATTGATGAGGTGTGACCCTCCCTCCCCTAGCAGTTTTCCTTAACTGCCAATCCCACTCCCCCTCCCCTGAGAGTTTCCCACTATTACCAATCCCTTTCTTACAGTATTATAATAATTATTCAAAGTCTGCTTATGAGTGAGAACATACGGTACTCTGTTCTTTGTTTCTGTGATAGATCACTGAGTATGTTCGACTCTAAATCCATCCAAATTGCTGTGAAGTCCATATATTTGTCCTTCTTTATGGCTGCATAATATTCTATTGTGTATGCGTACCACATTTTTTTTACCCATTCCAGCTTTGATGCGCAACATGGTTGGTTCCATGTTTTTAAAATCGTGAATAGAGTTGCAACAAACAGGAAAAAAAAAACAAACAGCCCCATTAAAAAGTGGACAAAAGACATGAATAGACACTTCTCAAAAGAAGATATACGGGCAGCAAACAGACACATGAAAAAATTCTCAGTCTCACTCATCGTCAGAGAAATGTGAATCAAAACCACATTGAGATACCACCTAACCCAGTAAGAATGGCCATCATTAATAAAACAAACAACAACAGATGCTGACGAGGATGCAGAGAAAAAGGGACGCTTCTACACTGCTGGTGGGAATGAAAACTGGGGCAACCTCTTTGGAAGACAGTGTGGCGATTTCTGAAAGAACTAGAAATTGACCTTCCATGCGACCCAGCAGTTCCCCTATTGGAAATATACCCAGAAGAACTCAAAACTTTCTACAAAAAAAAGATACCTGCACACAGAAGAGTCTTCTTAATCCTGGTTGCTGTCACTTTTCCCAAACTGAAATATCCATTCCAAATTTTGATTGCTTATAGAAATGCTGGTGTTGTATCGTGAGCAAATAAAAAGTGTTGGTTTGTAATTTAATTGCTATATTATGAAATAACTATTAACTGACTAATACTTTCAAAGATATTTTTTCTCTATGAGCAGCCAGGTGATACCACTGACCTTTGAATAACACGGGCTTGAATTATGCAGGCCCACTTATATGCAGATTTTTTCCAGTAACAAATGTGTGGCCCTGCCTCCCTTGCCTCACCTTCCATCCCTTTTGCCTCTGCCACTGCTAAAGGCAAGACCAACTCCTGTTTGTCTTTCTCTTCCTCAGTCTACTCAACCTAGAGACCGGATAATGACTGTTACAGTTGTCTACTTCCACTTAATGAACAGTAAGTATATTTTCTCTTCCATGTGATTTTCTTAATAACACTTGCTTTTCTCTAGCTTACTTTATTGTAAGAAAACAGTATATACATGTAATATAAAAGAAATGTTAATTGACTTTATTGGTGAGGCAATAGTAGGCTATTAGTTACATTTTTTTTGACTGCACAGAGGGGAGGGTGATTGGCACCCCTAACCCCAATGTTGTTCAAAGGTCAACTATGTGGCATGCCAAACATTGAAAAAAAATAGGACTTTGTAGGACCTAAATTCTTGTCCCAGTTCTCTCACTGACTGTATGAACTTGTGAAAATTAATCTGTGTCTCAAATTCTCCAACCTCCAAATGACTAAAGTGCTATTTATACTCTAATATTTACAGAATCAAGTAACATATAAGAAAATGTTTCAAAATGCATTAAAAAATCCAATGTAAACATAGGTATAGGCACTCATAGTTGATGAAAATACACAATATTTTAATTTGTAGAGAGGATAAATTGTCAAAACATACCAAAATCCTTAAAAATAAACTATTCTACCCTGAACTATATCCGTCTTTAAAATAAAAATAAAGTGAAAAAACCAAAAAACGATTATGCAAACAATTCAATGTTTAGGTATTCACTCTCAGGGAAAAAAGTAAGATATATATGCACTACTGTTAAAAAAATGCATAAATGTTAATTGGAAACATTTCTAAAAGTCCAATCATAAGAAATTGGCTAACTATAAATATTTACCCACATAAATATGAAGAAATGTCATGTAGTCATTAACAAATATGTGCTTAGAAACCATCTTATAGAACACAAGTAGGATGGAAAACATTAAGCATTTATGGTACCACATATATAAAATGTTGCTAATATTGACTGAGCACTTCATATATCCCTAGTGATATGGTGACTCTTCACATTTATGAACTTATTTGACCTTATGACTCTATGAGGCACAAATCTTATCATTACACTAAAGATGAAGAAACTGTGGCTCATAGTGCTGATGGAAGATGTTCACGTTTGCATAATAAATCACAAAACTGAGATTTCAACTGTGTCTGAGTCTAGAGTTTCAGACTAATCTCTGAGGTAAATATAGCAAACAAAACAGGGGTTATTTTGTTTATTAATTGGTTTGGTTTGGGCCCCTTAGGGTGTTTGTCTATACATTTTTACAATGGAATTTGTTGCCAACTTATTTAGACCTTAAAATCCAATTCTATGTTTCTCTTCAAGATGGAAAGATCTATGAACCATTGGCCTCACTCACATGTGGCTTCTGTCTCACAGGTGTTAGCAGCAACTTCTACTTTTAAATGGTTCTTTTGCTCCACAATTTGATACTCTTTGAGGTTTCATGCTTAGAACATTCAGGCATTTGAGTTTGAGCTCTCTCTCTCTCTCTCTCTCTCTCTCTCTCTCTCTCTCTCTTCTCTCTCTCTCTCTCTCTCTCTCTATATATATATATATATACACACACACACATATATGTATTTGTTTAAAAACACAGAATTAAATATATGTCAAAGTGAGTGGTAAAACTATGGGAGGATTCGTGTTTTCTCAGTTTTTTGTGTGTGTACACATATTTTAAAGTTTTTTACACTGGACATAAACTATTTAACAAAATAAAGAGCATATTACTTAAAGTGTAAGTTTTTCAACAGGAATTTATTTCTATGTAAAGCAGCTTTGGGTATAGTTATAATTCCAATTTCTTCCTCAGTATAACTGTTCAGTCTCCTGGATTAATCTTTCTAAATCACAGCTTTCAAAAAATATTTTTCCTATTAAATATTTCAGTAGTTTCTAAGTTACCTTTGAAACCTTTTCTCTTACTTCTTGCATATTCAGTGATACACAGAATATAACTCGTGCTTTTTTGTGTCTGTACCTTGTAACTTGACCCTGAGCTCACCTCAACGTGTGTATTCCACTTTATGCTTAACTATTCAGATGCTGCTTATTAAAATTTAGATGACTAAGACAAATATCCACCTTTAAAGTAAATTTTCTTCATTATTTTAACCTACCTATACACACATAAATTACTGTTTTCTTCCTATAAACACTCATGTCATTTGATGCTTACAACAACCATTTAATACAATATCTATGAGATATTTTACTTAGTATTTGAGTACATCATTTTCCATGAGTACACAATTGACTGAACTAAATATATTTGTAAATGCCTTGAGAGCTGATCCTGTGACTTAGAGGCCCTACACTCTACATTTTGGTTATGGAAAACAAGGGAAGCGAGTATTTCAAATAGAAAAGAAATGTGTTTAAAAATGATGCGTCAGCCAGGTGTGGTGGCTCATGCCTGTAATCCCAACACTTTTGGAGGCGGCAGCGTGAGGATTGCCTGAGACCAGGGTTTGAGACCAGCCTGACCAACTTGGTGAGACCTCATCTCCACAATAAATCAAAAACTTAGTCTGGTATGGTGATGTGTGCCTGTTGTTCCAGCTACTTGGAAGGCTGAGGGAGAAGGATTGCCTGTGCCCAGCAGGTCGAGGCTGCGGTGGTTATGAGTGTGCCATTGCACTCCAGCCCGGATGACAGAGTGAGATTTCAACTCAAAAAAAGAAAAAAAGATGATGCATAAGTAAGTCAAAAATTACTAGAAAATATCTAATTTATCGAGGAGTTAGAAAGTTACTTTAGCAAGGTATGTAAGAGCTATGTAAGATTTCACCATGATGTGTTGTGATTGATAACACAAATCCTAGGTCTTTGATTTTTAAGTGAGTGTGATTCTGTTCAGAATGGTCACGTTAGATTTGCAAATATTAATTCTAAAGATACTACCACTATCAAGAAAAATGTTAACCACTTATTTTCATGCTCTAAAGACTAAGGCCTTACCCATTATAAACATTCAAACAAAGTATGTTTAAGGTTAACTCTAAAAATCATACCTATTCATCAGAAACTGCAGAAAACCAGTAGCTATCTCAGAGCAGGTGATGGAAGAGTGTAATTAAGATATTACTTCCGGTGTTTTGAAAAGGCTTAGGGAAACTGACAAGGCCTAGGGCGGAATATCATTCCTTGTGTTTGGTGGCTTAGTAGTGAGAAACTAGCAACCTGAGGGCTTAGAGGACAGAGGCTCTTGGTTAATGAACTTGCAATTGCATGAAGAGGACTGACTAAAAGCCACTTTACCTTCAGTAGGAGGATTTATAAACCTTCATTTTCCTTCACCCTCCAGTCTGAGACTTGGTCCTTCACCAGGGGCTCCCTGTCATATTAGCTGTGGGGTTGCTAGTGTTTAGTTACTATAGCTCCATACACAAGGGAAACATTGTCTTCTCAGGCATTCATAGATAGGCCAGGCTACTCAGTAAATGGTAAGCACATGTCATGTATTTCTGGACAGAACTTATACAGTTGAAGGGTAATCCTTGCTAAATTAAAAGTAAGAAGCAAGTAAGGTAATGTTATTTATTGTTATTTTACTACTCGTGGGCTATGAAATGTGTAAGTATGGTCCAATTCCACTGACTCCTTCAGGAAGAAAATCTACTTTCCTTTATTACAAATATCTTTTAATACTCCTAATTACATTTCTTTAAAAAGAAAAAAAAATGGATATAATTTTTTCCTCTCAATAAAACCAGATAGATTTTACATATGAAAGCACTGAAATGTCTGATAAATGATAAATTGGAATAAATCAGAAAAATTAAACTTTGTGTCTTATCACTTGTGAACTGTATTATATATTTTTGTTGCTCGGTATACTTTTTGCCCTTGAACTCACCCTTTGATAAAACAGGTGAAAGTTGCAGATTCAATATTATTTGTGACCCGCCTGGGCAATTTGGCGAGACCTCATCTCTACAACAAATCAAAAAATTAGCTGGGCGTGGTAGTGTGTGCCTGTAGTTCCAGCTACTTGGAAGGCTGAGGCGGAAGGATCGCTGGAGCCCAGCAGGTCGAGGCTGCAGTGGCCGGGAGTGGCCACTGCACTCCAGTCTGGGAGAGAGTGAGACTCCAACTCAAAAAATAAATAAATATTAGAGGAAAAGATAAAACAATACAATTTAAAAAGCATTCTTATAAATCTTGTAGTGATGGTTTGGTTTGAAAAAGAGGCTTCTGGGATATAAACCAAAAATGAATTTTAGCAATTTATGTTCCCAAAGTTTGCTTCATTTCAGCGTTTCCTACTTTCCATACCCCAGTTTCTCACTGAAGCCTTTATATTTCAAGGACATTTCTGTGGCAATAACAGGGCTCAGGACTCATGTTATTAAAAACTCTGCTTGGTTTTACTTTTCACAGTGTAGCCTCTTCTAGCTATTGCTGTCACTCATTACAGCCCCAATATGCTACACAAGGCGACACTTTGTAAACAAGGTACAGAGGGTCAAATGCTATGGTACCAGCGAGGAAAACGAAGAGACAGCAGAAAACCAAAGAGACGTACTGCAGGGAACAATATACATGTCATGAAGTTTGGGTTTGCGTGGTGTTTAAATGGAGTTGCTTAACATTCAAATCCCCTGACATTCCCTGTGCTACATTTGCCAGTGAAAGCAAGACTGGTTCACACATTCGCCTGCCTTAAAGATATCCCTTGCTTCCCAAGCACCTAATAGGGCAGGCCCAGAACTGCGCATCGAACAAATCACCAAGCGTGTCTGCATTCTGCTGTGTATCAAAGACTCTTAATGCACCAACAAAGTTCTCCAAGGTCAGGAAAGCAGTTTATCAACCTTTTATATACCTTATAATAGCAATAAATTTATTCTAGTGTGGGATGTATGAATATTTCAGATTCTCTGTGAGAAAAACTCTTTGACTTTGGATGGGTGTGTGTTCCAGAGTTTGGGCTCAAGATGCAGTCATTACTCTCTATCCCATGTTTTTGTTGTTCAACCCCAGTTAATGTAAAGTCACTCAAAGTACTTTCTGTAATATGTGCTACTTAATAAAAAGAATCTTTATTTTTAAAAAGCAATTTTTTTATACATTGAATTTTTAATTTATTTTATGGTTATGTGCTACATTGAACTTTTAGGCAAAATAAAAGGTTTCATATGGTTTTTCTCAAGTGTCCCACAAAAAACATAGTTTTCATATTTTGAGTTTTTTCTATTCTCTTTTGTCCTCTTGTCTAGGAAAGAAAAAATTCACATTATAATTGAGAACTCAGAACAGCAGAACAAGCTGGGCGCAATAGCTCATTCTTGTAACCCCAGTAGTTTGCAAGACCGAGGAGGGAGGATTACTTGAGGCCAGGAGCTCAAGACTAACCTAGGCAACATTGCAAGGCCTCGTTGCAAAAATAAAAATAAATAAATAAAAATAACAGAACGCAGAACAATTATAATAAATAATCTGTTTCTAGATTAGGCAATGTTACTTCTCTGGCACCCTCCAAAGTTATTTTAAAACATCTTCTTAATTAAAAAGACAATTGTGAGACCTGTATTTAAAGCATTTTTTTTAAAAAGTGGATACTGTAATGAGGTGAAGTGAGATTAAATTTTTTAAACCTATTTAGCTAACTTCGAAGATCATGTGTTGTCATACCTGAGACAGCCCAGATTGTCTGAGGATTCATGGGCCAGAAACTAAGAAATGAGTTTTATCTTTTTCATTTCTTTTGCACGTACACAATACCACACCACATCTACACACCCCTACATACACTACCCCTCAGCAAAGTTTTCCCAAATATTTGTTCCTTTAGTCAAGAACCATTAAGTTATATTTATAGGAATTCCCCATTTAGAAAGATTATTAATGAATTTGGCTTTAGGTAAAACCTAACTTACTTGATGGTTCCTTTCCATTTTCTGTTTTGTTTTGTCTCTTACATACAACTCGCCCCTCCAGACAATATACTTTGCCCACATTTATGAACATACTCTGACATGGAGCATTGCTGTCTTGAACCTACTTTAAGTTCTGTACTTGATTTCTTGGCATCTTTTTAATCATTTCTTTTGGTATACATAACTTTTATTCACAAAGATGCCATCATCAGACATGTTACCTAATATCTGCTCTATACTTTATAACTGACTGATTAGCTCTATTTTACTGATTTTGTATTTTGTATTCACTTCGTGGCACTGAGATATTTGAAAGTAAGACTAGCCGGGCTCGGTGGCTCACCTATAATCCCACGCCTTTGGGAGGCTGAGGTGAGTGGATTGCCTGAGCCCGTGGGTTCGAGACCCACCTGGGCAGCGAGACCACATCTCTACAATAAATCAAAAAATCAGCCGGGCTTGGTAGCGCATGCCTGTAATTCCGGTTACTTGGAAGGCTCAGGTGGAAGGATCGCCGGAGCCCAGCAGGTCGAGGCTGCGGTGGCCGGGAGCAGCCACTGCACTCCAGTCTGGGTGACAGAGTGAGACTCCAGCTCAAAAAAAAAAAAAAAAAAAAGAAAAAGAAAAAGAAAGTAAGACTAGCATGCTCTCAACATTATCCTGCTTGTTTCTCATCAGAAGTGCTTCCAGTCCACAAGTGATCTCTGCTCAAACATGGTTCACTGGGGTGGGCCATGAGACATTGTTTGTGTAATGAGCACTTTGGGGGTCTTTTTTGTTTCCTTCTTATTTTGAACTCTGTGGTCAAATTACATATGAATAGGAATTTGAGAGAACATATAGTTGTTTACAATCATGCCCCCTCTTTCAATGTATGGAAGATTATTATTTCTTAAGTTATTGGGTCTCTTTCTCACCCATGCCATTTAACAGGAGACATTAAAAATTAGCAAAAAGTTTTTTTCAATGTATCTATAATTCAGATTACAGCTCATTATGATACAGTCAAGTATAAGATACAAATATCACCAGTAAACTCATATAAAGCAAACTGTTTTCTGTAGCCATTACTCTGTTTTTAAGATAGAACATCACCAGCATACTAGAATCTCCTTTCATGTTCTTCCAGTGAGTACTTCTCTTCTCCAAAGTTAAACCATCTTTAACAATATTCATGGTGCACTCCACCCGGGGTGACAAAGTGAGACCCCAACTCAAAAAATAAATGTGATAAATAAATAATAATAATAAAAAATTCATGGAACCAATCCTGTTGCCCATCGAAAGTGGATTGGATAAAGAAAATGTGGTCCATATATAAGATAGAGTATTACACAGTCATAAAGAAGAACAATATCATGGATTTGCAGGAAATTGGATGGAGTTGGAGACCTTCATACTAAGTAAACCATCACAGAAAGAAATCACCGAATACCGCATGTTCTCACTCTTAAGAGGGCCCTGGACACAAGTCACTTTAGCACAGGGAGGGATTTGCAAGTGTCTGGGCACTGCCAGTGGAGGGAGGGAAGAAGCTGTCTCACACAGCTGTATTTATTTGTTTTAATTGCTTTATCATATTCCATTGAAATAACATTAGTTTACTGAATGTAATGTTGATAAATATTGAATTATTTTTAGCTTCTGGCTATTACAGATTATGCTGCTAGAAACATTTCTGTGTATGTCTTTTCAAATACTTGTGCATATACATAGTGTGGAATTGCTGGACCTTAAGGGGTACATATGTTTAACCTGAAAGTTGTCTAAAATTATTACAACAATTAACATTCCTGTTGCTCCATATCTTCAGAGACATCTGTCTGCTCAACTTTAGCTACTTTGGTGTATCTGCTATAGTATCTGATGTGCTTTCAGTCCTCATTTCCTTGATAACAAGGTTGAGTACCTGTTCATACGTGTATTTGTCATTTGGATATCCAATGTTATCTGGCATCTATTCCAGTCTGTTGTCAAATTCCTTTTTCCTTGTTTTAAAAATTGATAATTAGATATATTATATTTTTCATATCTTATGGATATCGACATATGTTTCAAATATATTCTTTTTCTCTGGGTTGCCTTTTTACCATCTTTATGACATGTTTTTATGACTATAATATATTAATTTTTAATGCAGTCCAATTTGAGTCTCTTTTTCTTTATGACCAGTATAGTTTTTTCCTCTATAATAATCACTATGGAAATGAAAGATAATCTCCTATATTATGTATTAGCTTTACTCTTTCTGTTTCATGTTCAGAACTCTGATCTACTTATGATGTCAGATAAGACAAAGTTTCCTTACATTTTTCATACATTTAGAAAAAGTATCATTTTTCTACTTGGAAGAGTCACTTTTTGGTCATAGTTTCATATGTCTGTTTCTACCTTTCTCTTCCATCCTGTTGGTTAGTTGGCCTAACCCCACAACCATACTATGCTTTCTTAATTACTAAAGCTTTGTAATTTGTCATGTCTTATATAGCAGGTCCTACTGCATTGTTCTTCCTCTTCAAGATTGTACCAGTTGTCGGTTCACTGACTCTCAGTTCCAAATTCACCCCTCAGTACCTGTTCTGTGATAATGGATTGGACTCAAAGCATTTCTCTCTGCATTTTAAGCTTGGACAGTAGAGGGCAAAAGAAGGACATGGCAGGATGAAGGTTCTGGATCTGGTGTGCTTGCTCTTTCCAAACAATTTTTCTGCTGCTGCTGTGCTTGTGAGGCTGAAGTTGCACATGTGAGGACATCCCACTGTACACTGCTCCAGCCATTAGACCAAAGGGATCAATTCTGGAACAAGCTCTTAGGCCTGGCCTGGCCTTGCTGTGGCTTTCCTATTCTGTCTACCATGCACCCCATGCTTCATTTTCACCTGCAAGGAGGCCGACTCTTGACTCCCTCTACACACCTATCCTCAGGTTCAGCTGCTTGTATCCCAGCTGGCCCTGTATCCCCAACTGCTACACTGGGCAGCTCATCATCCCTAGAGTAGCCCCCTGTAGGCCTCTGATTGCAGTCACTGTTCTTTCTAGGTCTCATGCTGGCCTGCCAGTGTGTGGGGCTCACACTTTCTGACCCCTCCTTCTTCCACGTTACTCACTTGCACCGTGACCTCTCAGCACTCCTGCCTACAAACCTAAGTGAACCTTCACTCTGGAATGGTATTTCCTTTTTGCCCACAGGTTGTGGATCAGCTCTGGCCTGCCACCCAGTGAACCTCTCTGCCATTTAATGGCTGCACCACAACGTTTCCATTGAGATATGCATGTAAGTTTGGGAGAGGGTACCCTTCTCCCCTGGTTGTTCAGACTATTGTATGTTCCTTCAACTTTCAAATATTTACTTGGCTAATTGCTCTGGCTTGAACTTCCTATGTGATGTTGAATAGAACTCTCAAGTAGGGACATCTTGCCTTATTCCTGATCTTAGGAGGAAAGCATTCAATCTTTCACCACTAAGTTTGATATTAGCTATGGGTTATCTTTAGGTACCTTTTGGCAGACGGAGAAAATTCCCTTCTATTTCTTATTTGCTGACTGTTTTATTATGAAAGGCTATTGAATTTTGCCTTATGTTTTTCCATATCTATTGAGATTATTCTGTGCTATTTCTCCATTGTTCTATTAATATGGTGTATTAAACTGATTGACTTTTTGTACATCGAAACATCATCACATTCTTGAGGCAAATTCCACTTGGTAATTGTGTATAATCCTTCTTATATGTTGCTGAATTTGCTTTGCTATATATGGTTGAGAGTTTCTGCATCCATGATCATAAGAGAGATTAATCCATACACAGTAGTTTTTATTCCTGTGATATCTTTGGGTCTTTATTTAGTACTGTTGTAATATGGCCTCATAGAAATATTTCTACTTTCATTCCATTTTTGTCAAAGAATATCCTTTTTATGTTCATATCTATTTAAACGTATAAAGGTGTTATTTATTAACATATAGTCTGTTTTGGAGAGCCATAAGTAGGTTCAGCTGATGCTGGGTGCAATGTTTCTGTGCATGTTTTAATGTTTTAACATTTTAAAAAATCTATTTTAATTTTCCTTTTACATGACTGATTTGGAGGTATGTGTTTATGTGTGCCTGCACATATGCACACATGATTTTTTTTTCCATTCCTGCCCCCGATAAGTTTCATCATAAGTTTTTTACGTATCTTTTCATACAGCCAAACATTTTCTTACTTTGTTCTAGAGTATATTTCATTTCATTAGAAAATAATCTGTCCTTATCTTTTTTCTTTCCTTTCGTTTTTTGGGGGACTTAATATCTTATTATTTCTCTAATTTTTTTAGTGTGCTTCACATACATATCTGAAGCCTCTTCTCAAATACATATGCTAAAGACTATGAATTTCACTACAAATGAATGCTTATATTTCTCCAAATGTTTGATGTACAATATTGTTAATATTTATTCAATTAATTCATCTAATTGACATGGTAATTGCAACTTTAACCTGCAGAGTTATTTAAATGTGTATTAAATAATTTAGAATATCAGAACATTTTCTAAAGTAGGCTTTGTTTGATTTCTACTTTATAATCATTTTGATCAGAAAATATCTTGTATGCTTTGACATTTTAAACTATAATATAGCATATCATTAGCTTTTTTAAATCATTCTTGTGTAATTTTAAAAGTTAACATTCTACATTTATTGAGTATAGTGTTATATTTATATCAATTTTAGGTCAACCTTAAGCACTAAAAATGTTGCTCAAATTTTCTGTCATTACTGACTTTGCTGCTGTTGCTTTTGGAAGACAGTGTGGCGATTTCTGAAAGAACTAGAAATTGACCTTCCATATGACCCAGCAATCCCCCTATGGGAATATGCCCGGAGGAATTGAAATCATTCTATAAAAAGATACCTATACACTCATGTTTGTTGCAGCTCTATTCACAATAGCAAAAACATGGAACCAACCATGCTGCCCATCAAAGCTGGACTGGATGAAAAAAATGTGGTACATATACACAATGAAATATTATGCAGCCATAAAGAAGGACAAACATATGGACTTTGCAGTAAAGTGGATGAATTTAGAGTCTATCATACTCAGTGATCTATCACAGAAACAAAGAACAGAGTACCATATGTTCTCACTCATAAGTGGACCTTGAACAATTACTACAATACTATAAGAAAGGGATTAGAAGTAGTGGAAAACTTCCAGAGGAGCGGGGAGTGGGATTGGCAGTTGAGGGAAACTTCCAGGGTAAGGAGGGGCACACTTCATCAACAAGGGTACCTGCATAATGAATATTTGTATACCTGCCATTAATTATACCCCACATCTTAAAAAAAAAAAAAGAACCTACAAAACTGAATTTACTGAACAATGGGAAAAAATACTTAAAGAAAATTTTAATAGTAAATAAAAGTCTTTTATCTTCTAAAAAAATTACTTAATAAGGAAGTATCTTACTATTCTTCACTATAATGGTATATTTCTCCTTTACATTCTGTCAATTTTTTGTTTCATACATTTTGAAACTATATTTTAGTAGCACATTGATATGTATAATCTTATTAGGAAAATGCATATTGTGTCAGTTTTTTTTCCTGCTTAAAATTGGGCTATGAATATTACCTACATGAGAAGGATGCTGTGAGGATTACTTGAGTTTACATACTTGAAGCCTTTTGGAGATTTCCTGGTGCATATCAAGTATTATTTTTTAAATTTCCTATATTTTTTAATTGATGAAAAAATGTTTAAAAATAAACTTGCAGGCACTTAGAAACAAAATAATGTGTTTTTAAATAATATAATCAAAAGGAAGGAGTAATAGCATAGAGAAAAGACAACATAATGTTACCAGGAAAAAAGGTTAAATATATTAGAATAAAATGACTGTAATCAAATTGTATCATTTTGCTAGAGAAAAAATTAAAACGAAAATATGTATAAACATGATGCCTAAAAGAGACACTTCAAAATGTTACCTGGCAAAGAAAACCAAACTGATCCTTCCTTCCTTCCTTCCTTCCTTCCTTCCTTACTTCCTTCCTTCCTTCCTTCCTTCCTTCCTCCCTCCCTCCCTCCCTTCCTTTTTTTTGTTGGCGTCTCACTCTGTTGCCCAGACTGGAGTGCAGTGGCCGCTCCGGCCACCGCTGCCTGGACCTGCTGGGCTCGGGCGATCCGTCCACCTCAGCCTTCCAAGTAGCCAGAACTACAGGGGTGCGCTACCACGCCCGGCTTTTTTCTTTTTTACATTGTGGAGACAAGGTCTCGCCAAGTTGCCGGGGCTGGTCTAGAACCTGCGGGCTATGGCAATCCACTTGCCTAGGCCTCTCAGAGTTCCAAATAGCCAGAACTACAGGCTGAGCCACCCAGCCCGGCCCAAACTGATTTTTCATTCTTAGGAGTAGAGCTGGAGTATATTTCCTGGTTGTCCCTGTACTTTGGTTCAGTTATTGTCCTGCATTCTGGCCAATAGACAGAGAGTAGAAATGCAGGCCCCTTTAAGGCCTGGTGAATAAAATCCTCTCAAGTGTGAAGTTCTGTATCTTTTCCCCTTCAGCTACCTGACATCATGTCCAGTAGAAAAACAGCAGCCATACGGGGAAGATGTGGCAGAAAGATGAAAAAAATCTTGACTCTTTAAATCACTGCTTTGAGAAGAGCTATTTGTTAATTAGGCAAATCCAGTTTGGCCTTTACATTACTTCAATTAAAAAAAAAAAAAAATTAGAGTCACTATGTTCTGCTTGCTTCAGAAGCCATAATTACATTTAATAAAATAATTAAAATTAAATAAAAATAGTAGAAAAAATTTGACAGATACTGTATATTTAAAAATATAGGTGTCAGTACTTATTTTATATAAAAAGCACCGAAGAGAAAAAGAAAATTCCATGGATCATTTCCTATTGATAATATGTAAAATCCAAAATGTAGACTCAGCAATTATAAACCTTTATTTACTAAATAACAAAATTACTATCTAGCTAATGTAAAAACAAGTTAAAACACAATAGCAAGAATGCAAAGAAAAACACAAGATGAGATTATTACAGGATAATTTAACAACTCAATTGAAATTGGATTGAACAGGTAAAATAGCATTAATCCAAATTGATTATATAATAAACTGTAGAGAAAATCTCATTAAAGTAGTAAATGTACAGATCACATTTGCTGATTAACACACAGGACACATTGAAACAAGAACAAAACCAAATACTTATAAATTTATTAAAACACCTTCATATACACATATTGATAAAAGATGTAATTAAGTCTATAATTACAGATTATTTTAAGAACTTAAAAACACTATATTAAATTAAGTAACTGATAAAAACACCAATAAAATTTGCAGTAGAAGAACATTTATTTCACATAATAGAGAGAAGGTAGTTAATTCAATAAATGTGCATAATGTTGAAAAATGAAAAAAAGAACACAATTATATGACTAGAAATGTGAAGTAGATAAAGGCCATCATCATTCTTATTTACCATTTATCAGTATTTTCGAAGCAGTATCTCTAACATATAAAACAAACAAGAAACAATTAGAAATACAGAGAACATTTTAAAAATTATGTCTGCTATTATGTTTCCATGTCTAGATAGCATAAGATAACCTATGAACTGGGTTAATGATTAATGAGAGAAGGGTAATTTTCCTAGAAAAAATAAACAGAAATGAATAGCATTCCTGTATACTTGAAATTCTCATAAGATTTCTATCTACAGTAGCAACAAAACAGTTGAGAACTAACAAAAAATGGAATTTTTGAAGAAAATGACAGATGTGTTGAAAAATTCCAAAGAAGATTTTGGTGAGCATACACTGATACTTTATTCCTGGATGGATAGATTAAATGTATTTTTCTTCAATTTACCATACATTTTAATTTTAGAGAAATTGTTATCAAAATGTTTTTCACTATTTGAAGAGAGTTGCATTGGACTAAAAATAATGAAGAATGAGAAAAATGTGAAACACATATTGAGAAATAAAAGAATAAATGAGGATATAATTCAGTAATTTCTAAAAAAAGAGGGACATAGGACAAGTTTTAAAGAATAAATAGACATTAAGCAGACTCTAGTAAAAACAAAATATATGTGATAAATGGGAAATTTGTTTGTTTAAAAGTAAAATGTAAAAAATGATTTTAAAGTAGGTGAAAATGCATATAAAGAATAGATTAATTTGAAAATGAAAGACTAAATATAAATGAAATGAAAGATCACAGAAATAAAAAGAATCTGTATAGTCAACTACATAATACCTCTAAAGTATCATATCAATTAATATGCAATTTCGGTAAGCACACATAGATCAGAAAATATGCAAATAATATTATAGATGTATGCCTGTTATTCTTAATAAAGAGTCATCTTACGACTAAATAGAAGCTACACTTGAAAATTTATTATAAATGGACAATAAACAATAAGATAAGGAAAGTTATAAAAGAAAGTAAATTTCAGTAACCATAATAAAAATGTTCTACCTTAGTAATAATAAAAATAAACTTGGAATTAAAGTAACAAAATCTTTATTTTTATCACTAAATTGGTGAGATTTTTAAAAAATATATTGTAAGTAATTTTGTTAAATGTGTAGCATACCAAAATGTCCATACACTCCTGTCAGGAGTGTTATATGGTGCAAAATTTCTGGAGAGCAATCCAGAAATATCTATCAAACACCTTAGAAATGCACATACATTTTCACATCGTAAGTCTATATCCATGAATAGTTAGAGTTTATCACAGGGAAAAGTACAAAACAGAGTAAGGTCCCAAATGTCAATAATAGCTGTTTCTTTAATTATATGAGAGTTTTATATTCTTTCTTGTAGCTTTTAAATTCTGCAATTAACATGTTTTCCCCATTTCAGGAAATCATTATGACTAAATATTTTGTGATTTTATTATATGAGAAGCCACTAAATAAAGAAAATAGAATTGATATATATTTGTAAGCAACTGTTAATAATAGTTATGTGTTAATATTTTGTTATCATTGTGAGAAACAAAAAGATGAAAAAAAACTAGCCAGTCTGAGGGAAAATTTTATTTTTATTATTATTTTTTTTTGAGTTGGAATCTCACTCAGTCGCCCAGACTGGAGTGCAGTGGCCGCTCCCGGCCACTGCAGCCTCGACCTGCTGGGCTTCGGCGATCCTTCCACTTCAGCCTTCCAAGTAGCTGGAATTACAGGCCTGCGCTACCACGCCTGGCTGATTTTTTGATTTATTGTAGAGATGAGGTCTCGCTGCCCAGGCGGGTCGTGAACCCACGGGCTCAGTCAATCCACTCACCTCAGCCTCCCAAAGGCGCGAGATTACAGGCTGAGTCACCGAGCCCGGCTGGAAAATATTTTCAATGAATAAAGTTACAGAGAAATAGTATAGAGAATAATCAAATAAATTAACACATTAATTTGAAAGACTAAATATAGACTAGTTATATGAGCAATACATTCAAGGAGAAGAAAACTTTAAGAAGCCATTAAAATAATAAAATGATGTTAAAATTTCATAAAAATCGTGGAAATAAAAATTAAGATGAGAAGTCTATTTTATATTCGTCAAATTGGCAAAAATCAAAAAGTCTGGCAATATCAGATATTGAAAAGGATTTAGTAGCAGTGTGAATGCTCATACCCTGCCAGTAACAGGAAAAAGCATACAACAGTATTGAAAGATTTTATCAACTTTACCCAAGTCTATCCAGAAAAATAATGCAAGACCATATATATCTGTTTAAGTATGTCACTGTACTTTCTTTTTATTTGAAATGGCCCACACTGAACAAACATCCAATTTCTATAAAGAACAGAATGAATAAATTGTATTGAAGTCTACAAAGGGACTCTATAGCTAATGTGTAGAAACCAAAAACTGCAGAAGAATATACATATTATGAAAGCTCATGTGCCATTTAAAAACATGTAAAGCACTACTCTATATTTACATATCTATCTATCATCAACCTATCATTTAAAAATACATGAAACAAAAATAATGAACATTTGTAGGAATTATATAAACTAGATAAATATGCCAAACAGGATGGTGGTTGCATCACTGTAAGGAATACAGAACAAGAATGAGAATTGAGGGGCTTAGCTAGAACTACAACTTTAATTGCAGTGTATTAATTCTTTATAAAATGGCCTGAAGCAAATACAGTAAGATGTTGCAACTTAAAGTTGAGTGAGGATTTGCAAATAATAATTTTTAAATTTTCTATAATTTTTTAAGTCTTTATTTTCCCCTGAAGATTTTCCTAATGCTATCAGAAAGGGATGGGTACTAGTGGAACACTGCCAGGGGAGGTTGGGGTGCACATAACTTCAATAAGGGAAACTGATCTCAAACCAGGTGAAGTGGGGATCAAAGGAAGGTCCAAACTAAACTGTGTGATGACCACTTATGTATCTAACCCTGAATTGTACCCCACATCTTTAAAATAAAAAATAAAATAAAATAAAATAAAGGAAAATAAAGACAAAGTCCAGTTGAGCGTTCCTAGCCAGAATATGACAATATAATACTTAATCAGGTCACAGTACGGCTTCTGGAGACCAGCATGAAGTTAAATGACAGTGGGATTTTAGAGAAATTGTAATTAATCTGATCTACTGTGATAATCTAGGAAAACATATTTTGTGAAAGGTTGGACACTTAAGAATTATTTGTGAGAAGATTTCTCATGCCCTCCAAACATTCATTCAACCAGCTTACCTTCTTTCTGCTCATTTTCTGAGGACTTACTATGTATTGAAGGAATACAAGTAGATAGTAATAGCAATAGTATCATAGTAACTCATTTTCGTACAAACTCTCTTTTTTCTAAGTAATATTTATTATGTTGATGTTATCATTTTAGTACTTTTTATGTTCAAAGTGCTATAATAAGCAATGTGTGTGCTTTATCTCATTTGATATTCAAATCATTGTACAAGTACATGTTAATATTATCTATATTTTTAATTAAGGAAATTAGTTTAGGAAAATTAAGTATAAGCCTTAGGTTACACTGAAACTTATTAGTCTAATCAATACTTTAAAAGGGGGGATGTCTGACTCTGAAGTCCACTGCTTTTAGCATACCATAGTGTCTCACTTGAATTATACCATACTTATGAGAATAATGACAGATAAAGAGACAAGAGAATATTGTAAACTACTGTTGTGTGTGTGATATATGGAAAACTGCAAGCATTATGACTGTACTCTGATAGTGGATTGGATGATTTGATTTCTATTTTTGTTATGACTTCATCAGGTTTCAAATTCTGGGATCTTTACTTTTATTATTATTGAATCAAAGTATTCTTATTGTAGACTAGAAGATAGAAATGTCTCATTCTTTTTGAATACTATCATCCAATTGACATATGAAAACCACAAACTATTCATACCAGAGCTGAGATAAGAAGTATAATGAGGATTTGGATCCAAGGTAAAGATGCAAAATGCACAAATTTCAATGCCAAAATTCTCCAACATAAGACAGTGTTCATCATTCTCATAGGACAGTGCATTGTTTCCTGAAAACTGCCATGAGACATGCTTTTCAAAATAAGGAAACAGAGGCAAAAAGATACTCTATTTTCAGAGATGTGTGTGGCAGCCTTGGACTTTATGGTTCCAATTTGCCTACTGACCTAATAACACAGAACAAAGAGTAAGACATTAACAAAGCGAAATGGCTCGTTAAGTACTCACACAGTCCCTTGGCGGTGTTAAAATCTTGCTATTTACCGTGTCATTGCCAAATGCTCTCCCCTTGTCAGCAAGGCGGGCCATAGAAAACCGGTCCAGTGAAAAGCAATGTGGGACAATCCTGTACCGGTTTGCTCAGTCCTGCATACAAGGGTGGCTCTATCAAAACAGTAAAATTCATAACGGGGTATATTGATGTTTTTGCCTAAAGAGGAACAAAAGGAAAAAACTGCCTAAGATGCAAATACCATAATCTTTGGTATATCAGTGGTCTTCTATGTTACAAGTAAAGTAAAAAATAACCTGAAAATTACTAAGGAAGACACCATAGGCCTTTTTGGATTCTCAAAGAAAGTAAAAATGACAAATTTTCTCTAATTATTTAATTTTACAAACGGCAACATCTAACTGGCTGAAGGGCATGAGAATGCATTTGTGAGCAGAAGATAAAATTATAACATGTGGTTTGAGCACTATAAATTCCTGGTAGGCCAGCTAATCTGAAGCCATAACAATAACAGACTGCATTGAAATGGAAAATGTCTGTTTTTTGCAAAAACAGACATTTTCTGCAAATCTATAAAAATGATGATGGTTAGTACAGATGTATTGTTTTTTAAAAATGACACTTCATATTCTTAAAATAATATTGGTACATTTCCAAGGATATTACATGTTATGTTACCCAAATTTCAAAGGCCACAATCATAGCAATGACTCATTTAGTTTATTACATACCAGGTGATAAACTACATGCCTTAGAAATACGAAGGAAGAGGAAACTAATGTGAGGAGAGATTAAGTTGTTTGTCCAAAGTTGCACAGCAAATTGTAAGCAGACTGAATTCAAAGCAAACGTTAACTCTCATCTGCTACTTTAAGGATCAATAAATATTTTCTCTGTAAGCTCTCAGGTCACAATGTTCTCTATTGCAACCACCCAACTAGTTTGTTGTATCATGAAGCAGTCATAGACATTCATAAATGAAGAGTCATGCCTGTGTTCCAATAAAACTTTATTTACAAAAATAAATGTTAAGTCAGATGAATAGTAGTGTGAAGATTCCTGTGATAATACTACTTCCTCTGACTAATATTCAGACAACATTGCTATTATAATAATTATCAGAAAGTATTTCTAAGTTTTGTATTATTAGAAACATATTTTCCTCAGACTTTTAAAAAAATTTGCTATTACTGTTGAGAGACTGTATGTTTTATTCTGGGACACAGGTAGCTGAAAGCTCTTGAGCACAGATCAGGATTTTTCTCTCTTGGAATCTTGCCCTTTTTAAAAATTTTTTAAAATTTTAGATTTAGGGATGCACATGTGTATTCATTATAAAGACATAATGTGTAGTGGTGGGGATTGGGTCTCAGGCGGCCCATTCCCCAGATAGTAAACATTGTGCCCCACAAGCAGTTTCTGAACCCTACCCCTCTTCCCTCCTCCCCTTATTAGTGGCCCCAGTCCCCAGTGTCTATTATTTCCATCTTTGTGATCTTTGAGCTCCCAGTATGAATGGGAACATGTGGTGTTTGGTTTCCTGTTTCTGATTCAGTTTACTTAGGATGATGATCTCCAGTTCCATCCATGTTGCTGCAAAAGACATAATTTTATTCTTTTTTATTTTTTCTATGTATTATTTATTCTTTTTTATTATTATCTACTGATCAATTTATGGGCATTTAGGTTGATTCCATACCTCTGTAATTGTGAATTGTACTGTGATGAACATGTGGGTACAGGTGTCTATGTTATAAAGCAACCTCTTTTTTGGGGGGGTAGATACCTGGTTGTGAGATTGCTGAGTCAAATTGTAGATCCAGCAAATCTCCATAACACTTGCCATAGAGGTTGCACTAATTTACATTCCGACCAACAGTGTATAAGTGTTCCCTTTTCTCCATATCTGCAGCAGCATCTATTGTTTTCTGAAATTTTAATAAAGGCCATTCTCGTTGGTGTAAGGTAGTATCTCACTGTGGTTTTAATATTCATTTCCCTGATGCTGAGTGATGTAGAGAATGTTTTCATATGTATGTTGGCCATTTGAATATCTTCTTTTGAGAGATGTCTGTTCATGTCCCTTGTCCACTTTTTAATGGAGTTCTTTGCTTTTTTTTCTTTTTTTGCTGATTTGAATTCTTTAGATGGTAGATAAAAGCCCTTTGTCAGAAGCATAGTTTGCAAATATTGAATAGCTACATGCAGAAAAGTGAAACTTGATCCCTATCTCTCCCCATATACAAAAATTAACTCAAGATGGATTCGAGACTTAAATGTCAGACCTGAAACTTTAAAAATCCGAGAAAAAATCTAGATATAACTCTTATGGACATTGGCCTAGGCAAAGAATTTATGGCTAAAACCACCAAAGCAAATGCAACTAAAACAAAAATAAACAAGTGGGACTTAAACTAAAAATCTTCTGCACAGCAAAAAAATCTCACCGTCTTTGATATCCAGTTCAAATTCCCATGCACATGCCAACCCAGATCAATCAAATCAATGCTGGAGTGACAATCATAACATTCAGATCTGCCTCATAATTTTGTTACTTTTCTTCTCCCTTTATCATTACTTTTCCATTTAAAAAAGGAACAGAACAAAACAATAGCAGCAATACCATCCTTATAGTAATTACATATACTCTTTCAAATGACTTATTCAGTTTGAAATAACATGGGAATTTAAATAAATCAACAATATTCAAACACAGCCACGTTCTCAGGTATCATTGCCAAAGAAAACATAATCACTTCAAGGTCACCAGATTTATCTCCAATACTTACAAAGTCTTGACATACCCAGCGAATCCTTCAAATATTTCCTTGATTTAACCTGTCATTCTTATGATAAATATTTTCTGTGATATGTTGAAAGGGATTCAGTATCCCCCTGATCACGACAGGGAAACATTAAGATTTAGCAGCACATTTTGAACAGGACTTTGCCAGCGATAAAATAGTCATAGCCTCAGTGTTCCTTCTGCATCTATTGGCATTCTGTGGGTAGAAAAAAGAATGAAATACAAATTCTTCCTCAGCTGGGTCTCAGTAGTTCTGAGAATGAGCCTTTGCCAGTCCTATTGGAATCACTCAGCAATAGCAGAATTTCTGAAAGGCTGTTTGTTTTTTGTTTTGTTTTTTAAATTTCTAGAAGAGAAGAGATGTTACTTATTGGAAAAAAAGTTTTTGTTGTTATTGTTTATAATGACCATTATAGTCACTGTGATAATTTATTTATCTCTACATAATACATTATCTTAAAAAAACAACTCATGTTGTGTTATACTAAGAAGTAGTTCTGATAACTTTGTCAGTTATACACAGATTGTGTAAGTAATTGGGTTAGTGCATCTAAGTGATTATATATGTGTAAGCATTGATGACTGAAACAACTGCTTTTAAAGTAGATTATTAAAAATGAAAGACACATTTGTCTTCTTTGAATGTTTTTATTTTTATTTTTTTTAAGTTAGAGCTCTTACTATGTTGTCCTAGCTGAATTCAAACTCCTGGTCTCAAGTGATCCTCCTACTTCAGTCTCCCAAGTAACTGGGACTAAAGGCGTTTGCCACCACATCCAGCTAGTGTTCTTTAAATTGTATAAATTAGTCTTAAACCACCACCTCATTCATAAATAATACATATGCATAGCACAATCATGACAATTAAAATAGTAAGATTCATAAAACCTAATGTTATTTTTTTCTGAATAATTTAACTTTTATTTGTTTAATTCACAGAGAACTAACTTTATAAGTACTAGTGTGGAGGTTATGGGTTTTTTATTTTATTTTAATGTTAAAGATATGGCATACAATTCAGGGTTAGGTATATAATTTTTTATTATGCAGGTACCCTTGTTGAAGATGTGTGCCCCCCCCCAGCAGTTTCCTATTATTACCAATCCCACCCCCCTCCCCTGGCAGTTTCCCACTGCGGCCAATTCCTTTCTTATATTATTATAATTGTTCAAGGTCTGCTTATGAGTGAGAGCACATGGTACTCTGTTCTTTGTTTCTGTGATCACTGAGTATGATAGACTCTAAATCCATCCAAATTACTGCAAAGTCCATATCTTTGTCCTTCTTTATGGCTGCATAATAATCCATTATGTATATGTACCACATTTCTTTTCATCCAGTTCATTTTCAATGGGCATCACAGTTGATTCCATGTTTTTGCTATTGTAAATAGTGCTACAATAAACATGCATGGGCAAGTATCTTTTTTGTAGAATGATTTGAGTTCCTCCAGGTATATTCCCAATAGAAGGATTTCTGGGTTATATGGAAGGTCAATTTCTAGTTCTTTCAGAAGTCACCACACTGTTATCCAAAGAGGAGATGTTATTGTACACCTTGCGATAGAATATACCAACATATTGAGGACCTCTGATTGTCTCTTTCTGAACACATCTCTGTTTCTCTCTCCCTCTGTCAGAAGCAAACACTAAGCTGAATATTCTTTGTATTACTCACTTATGTTTCTTTATAATAGCGGCTATCCATTTTGACTGCACATTGAAATTACCTGGAGAATTAAAAAAATACTGATGTCTGCAACCCAACCTCAGAGCCTCAGATTTAATTGGTTTAGACTATATAGCCTTCATATCTATGGTTAGCTGTGAGGATAATATTTTTTTACTTGAAGTCTTAGCTCACGGGAACTTTATGTAAGGAACAGACAAGCATTGTAAGATGCTCTGCTTGACTGTCCTCATATACCATTATGAAATAATTAATTCTGAGGCCATGACACAGTCATTTCAAATCTCCTTTGTCAAACAAGAATGCATGAACAATTTTGATTTCTATTCTTCCTCTTTACTTTACCTCCCTGTTCTCTTCCAAGGTCTCATTCCCTTTGGCTACTTAGTTGTTATTAATTTTGAGCATAGAGCATTTGGGAATGGGAGAGAAAGTTGCCTGTGGAAAAAAGTAGCAGCAGCTGGGAAGCCACCAAGCATAAGGAGAAAAACTTACATGAGATCTTGAAAGTCATGCTCAGAGGACGGGATGCATTTACACAGACAGAGAAGCTTTGAAGGCGTGGCAATGTGCTCCAGATAAAAACCACCTAGGACACATCTAAAGTTGACAAGTTGGGTTGATTACTTGTTGCAATGAGGGGGAACACTTTCCACAGGGAACTGTGGTCATCTTGGAAAGCGGTGTGGGACTCTGGTCAGGCAATTTTCAGTATCAAGGGGAGTAGGCATTTCCTCTAGATTTCGTACCATCAGAAAGAGAAGCAATTCCACAACTCGTTATCTCAATAATTCATATCATACGTTAAGTCGACTAGAGCAAGGATAAAGCTGTAATTGTTGAAGAAGCAGTGGTTACTCATTTTAGCTGGGTCAGGGATAGTGCGGTATATTGTGGCTTACTTAGTGACCTTGTCTTGTGTTACTTTGTGATGATCCCAAAGTGACATTGGCTGCTGTTTATGCTCTCTGAAATTGTTGATGTCCAATGGAAAAACATATGGCTTCACTCTCAGCATCAGGTCAGTTCCTGGGTATTAGTGTTGTTTGTTTGCTTCAGAGTTTCATTGCCAAAGTGATCAAATTATCAATTTAACTCAAGAAAACATGGAGAATGATTTGGACTAAACCCTGAGACCAGGAAAAAAATTATTCTAGCAGGAATTAAAATATTTTTGAGGGCCATAGCTATAGAGTTGTTTATTATTATATAGAGTCTAATTTTAGAGTGCATGAGAAGCAATGTTTCAATGTAATGTATTAACAAGATCATTCATTAATTTATTCACAGTATTAAAATAAAGCTTTTATTAAATACTGGTGATGTCAAGAATGTATATATTCTGTAGAATTAAAATAGAAAGCTGACCTTTTGAAGTTGGGTTATTAAATATTTCTCATTTAACTATGCTTCACACTTCAGCTAAGGGTCTTAAATAAAACAGAGTTTATGTGTATATTTATCTGACAATGGTAAGTGAAAGGTTAGCTTAATGCACTAGTAATTCAGTAGCATGGGGATATTTTTAGAAGTTCATTGTAAGAACCTAAGACATTTGAAAATAGGAGAAAGTCCATTCAGTTTAATAGAGCTGATTTTCAACAGAAATATTAAATGCATTTTTCACATGGCAAATTAAGTGTACTGTTATACTGGATCATTTTGATACCGTCTCACTATTGTAAAATGAAAATTCCTAAATGTATTGCTTAAGTTAAAATAGTCAAACTACATTTTATGCTTAACAAAATTTGGACACTTGATTGCTACAGTTCATTTATTACAGAGATTTTAAGAGAGAACCATTGACTCCCATACTCTTAATATTTTTATGTCATTGAACTATTCAAATAAGTCAGATTCTGTGCATTGGTAAAAACATTAAATTTAATATGTACAGAAAAATTCCTTAAGTGTGAGAGTGCAAGGATGATCAAAGATCAGCAAACCTAAATGCTCTCTTCAACATTTCCTAAAATTTCATACATTGACCATAAACAGTTGAGGATTTATTCTTTTTTTCCTGATTATTCCAAATTAGTGTCACGTACATTTTAAAGAAGGTTATATATTTACATGCAAAGCATGACATAAAATTTCTGGTGGTGTGTTAACACAACCCATTTGGCATAATATCTTTTTCTTTTTATTTGCATTCATCAACAATTTTTAATTTTGGATATTTGTGCCATTTATTTAATAAAGACATGGAGTGTTAAGATGATTTCTGAAAACAGGAAATTCATTTGGGACCTATAAAAGCTACTGTTGCTGATTTGCTAATGTTTTTGCCAAGTTAAGTAGTAAAATAAATCAAATATTTAGTAATACTGACCTGATACAGGGCAAAAACAACAATAATATGCTTTTTCCATGTGCTCTTTTTATTTCCTTCTGATTCTTAGTTCATCCCTCAGAATCACTATCTCTCTGTCCCTATTTTTCTCAGTTTTTCTCTAGTACTTATCTCTCTGGCTCCCTGTGTTTCTCTTTCAGTTTCTTTCCTTTCCTTTCCTTTCCTTTCCTTTCCTTTCCTTTCCTTTCCTTTCCTTTCCTTTCCTTTCCTTTCCTTTCCTTTCCTTTCCTTTCTTTTTTCCTTTCTTTTCCTTTCTTTTCTTTTCTTTTCTATCTATCTTCCAGCTAATCAAAGAAAGAAACATAAAACCATTCATTGCCATGAGACCTACAATATGACTTGGAAACAAAGTCCTGCAACATTTAATTTCTGACCAGTGGTGAAATGCACAACTCAACTCTATAGAGTCAGCTCTGGAGACCAGGTCAGAAGAAAACACAAACAGAAACTGGGTGGAAGAAAAAAGACAGCTGATGGGTATGTGGATAAGATCACCCCCAGAAAGAGAGCAAAGGGGCAAATAGTGAGACCATGTCTGAGATTGGAGGAATCAAAAGGAAGGTGTAAAGGGCTTTTTAAGAGACCAGCGCTGTCAGTCTTGGGAAGGCCTTCCTCCAAGAGAAGAGACTGGAAGGATGAAAACACAACTATTTCCAGAATAGTTACTCAGCCAATAGATGCTAAAGTCATTTGATTAGTAGGATAGTTATACAGACTCAAAGTGTTCCCCATAGTTTAAGTATTAATTAAAAAGGGGAAAGTGACTTGACAGTGGTGTAATCTTTTGGAGAGCATGGTAACTCAGTGTTTCACATTTTCATGACCAATAATGGACGTAATTAAGGTGATCTGATACTCTGGAAAGAATACAGTCTCACTTCTTTAGTAGCCTTCCCCAAAATACTAAACTTGAGTCTAATCTTGATAAAACAATCAATAGGCCCAAACTGAAGAACATTCTTAAAAATATTAGGCCTGTTTTCTTAAACAAATGAAAAAGTCAAGTTAAGGAAGACAAATAAACTGTGCCAGATTAAAGAAAATTTAAAAGACATTTATAAAAATGCCAATTCATGATCCTGAATTGCATTTGCAAACAGAAAGAAAATGCTATAAATTACCAATGGAGACACTTGTAAAAAATTGAATATGAGTATGTTAGGTAACAATGTTTTATCAATGTTAAATTTGTTGAGTTTAAGAATTGTACTTAACTAGGGAATTTGATTTCCTTGTTTTAAGGTTTAGAGAAGAGAGGTCATGATGCCAACTAGTTATTTCAGCAGGCTAATAAAAATAATAATGATATTAACAATTTGTAAATTTAGGAGAAAATGTATTGCTTTTCAATGTGTTATCCTTATAATATTTTTGAATGCAACAGTTTTTAAAATTTTTGGTTTTTAAAATAATTTTAAAAAGGCGAGCAAAAACTGCTCATATGAATATTTATTATACTTATTGCAATTAGAAAAAAGATAAATCTCTTCTTATATACAAGACTATATATTTTAATACATATCTTGTTTGGATTTACATGATCAAGTTTTCATAATGGCTTATATCTAGAAGTGGGAGATAAGCAGATAGATACTTTTATATAGTGTTATTTCATATGTTATGCAAATGATACATAACCTTTTAACTTAAAAAGTATTTACAGTAAATTTAAAATTTAGAAATAAAAAAATTATAAAACTCAGTACAAATTAAACATCTTATTGCAAGCAGTCAAACTCAATGATAAAAATCATATTATGGAAAGATTCAGAATGCAAAGGAGAATGTTATAAAAGAAGAAAATGTTCAAACACTCAAAAAAGAATTAAAACTTGACCTGTTAATGCAACTGAGGAAAGGATATAATTGCATAAAACATAAACAGTAATCAAGGATACAACAAAGAGCACTTTCTTGAGGAACAATTCTGAATTTATATTTGTAGCCGTTTCATATGCTCTACAGTGAAACAATAAAATAATACTTATAGAAATATTCTGGATCTGATGTTCTCTTCTCAAATTTTATTTCTGACAAATAATAATTGTGCATCATCATGGGGTACAGTGTGATAGCTTGGTATATGTGTACAATGTGTAATGATCAAATCAGGATAATTAGCAAAACCTTCACCTCAGACATTTATCATATTTTTGAGGAACATTCAAAATTATCTCTTTTGGATGTTTGAAAATATATGTAATAAGTTTTTGCTATCTATAGTTAACTTAGAGTGCTACAGAACTTATTCCTAATCATCTGGCTGTAATGTATATTTATTAACCAATCCCTCCCTATCTCCCATTTCCTCCCTCCTTCCTTTCTTAGTCACTAGTAACTACTATTCTACTCTCTGCTTCTATAAGATCAATGTTTTTAGCTTCCCCATATGAGTGAGGACATGTGATAATTATCTTTCTTTGCCTGAAGTTTTTTACATAATATAATGTCCTCCAGGCTCATTCATGTTACTATGAATTACAGAGTTTTATTCTTTTTTATGGTTCACTACTATTTTATTGGGTATATACAAGAGGGACCCCCAAAATGAAATTTATTCATTTAAAAATATGGGCTGGGAGTGGTGATTCAAGCCTGTAATCTCAGCACTTTGGGAGGCTAGGCGAGAGGACTGCCCAAGTCCAAGGGTTTGAGACCAGATGGGGCAACTTGATTAGACCTCGTCTCTACAATAAATCAAAAAATTAACAGGGCATGGTGGCACGGGCCTGTAGTTCCAGCTACTTGGAAGGCCGAGGAAGAAGGATTGCCTGAGTCCAGCAAGTTGAGGATGTGGTGGCCGTGAGCATGCCACTGCACTCCAGCCTGGGTGACAGTGAGACTGACTCAAAAAAAAAAATGTGGTCTATTCTTACATGTTTAAAATTCAGTCACCTTCACGGTGTTCTCTATTTGACACAATACACCTACTGAGACACTTCTTTCACTTCTCAAAACAGTTTTTCAACTTGTCCATTTTGATGCTTTTTAGTACTTCTGCTGTTTTTTGTTTCACCTCTTCCACATCAGTAAAACGTTTCCCTTTGAGGACTTTCTTCACCTAGGGAAACATAAAAAGATGCTTTGGGTAAGATTGGATGAATAGGGATTGTGGGGCACAGAAATCATTCCATTTGTGTTCAAAAACTGCTAAACGCTCAGGTGTGCTCATAAGTCACCCATCATTAAATGGGCAAACACATTGCAAACATCTCCAAAAAAAATTAACTGAACCCAAATGCAGTCTCTTACAACGCTAGCTGGTACACTGATGCCAATGGGTTCCTAGAGCACTTACTTTGCTGGGGAAGCCTTTACTATAAGGGGCCCACCCTTAAAAAATAATTTTGGGTTTTTGGGGATACCCCTCATATATTACACTTTAAAAATTCATGTGTCTACTGATAGGCACTTAAATTAATTCCAAACTATGGCAGTAACATGGGAATACAGATACTTTGACATACTGATTTCCTTTCCTTAGGATATGTACTCAGTAGTGGGACTGCTGATTCATATGATAACTCTATTGTAGCTTGTTGAGGAAACGCTAACTTTTTATAATAGTTATAATAATTTACATTTCCACCAACAGTGTATAAGATCTCTTTATCTGCATCCTCACCTGCATTTGTTAATTTTTGTCTTTTTAATGATAGCCATTCTAACTGGGGTGAGATGATATCGAATTTTGGTTTTGATTTGCAATTCCCTGATGATTTATAATGCTAAGCATTTTTCATACACTTATTGGCCATCTATATGTCTTCTTTTGAGAGATGTCTATCCAGATTATTTGCCCATTTTTATATGAATTGCTTGTGTGTGTGTTGTTGTTAAGGGTTTTTTAATATTCTGTATATTCCTTTATCTGATGTATACTTCATAAACATTTCTCTCATTCTTCTGGTTGTCTCTTCACTCTGTTGATTGTTTTCTTTGCCGTGCAGAAGTTTTTTAATTCGGTATCATCTCATTTGTCTATTTTGGTTTATTTTGTCTGTGCTTTTGAGATCTGATTCATAAAATCTTTGCCCATCTCCATGTTCTGAAATGTTGCCCCTGTTTTCTTCTAGTAGGGTCATAGTTTCGGGTCTTCTGGTTAAGTTTGTAATCCATTTTGAGTTGATTTTTTTTCAAATATAGTGGAGAAGCAGGAGTCTGGTTTCATTTTCCTACATACTGACATCTAATTTTTCCAGTACCATTTATTGAAGAGATTGTGCTTTCCCCAATGAGTATTCTTGTCAAATTTGTCAAAAATCAGTTGACTGTAAGTTTGTAAATTTATGTTTAGTACATTGGTATGTGTCTGCCTTTATGCAATTACTAGCCTGCTTTGGTTACTCCAGCTTTGTAGACTATTTTGAAGACATGTCTTGCTTTGGCTATTTGGAGTCTTTTGTGGTTCCATAAACACTTTAGGACTTTTATTAATATTGATGCCAAGATGTGAAGAATATCATTGGAATTTCAATAGATTGTTTTGTAATTTTAACAATATTAATTATTGCAATCCATGAACATAGGATGTCTTTTCATTTTTTGTGTGTCCTCTTTAATTATTTTCTTCAGTGTTTTATAGTTTTCTTTGTAGGAAATCTTTCACCTCCTTGGTAAAATTTAATCCTAGGTATTTAATTTATAGTATATGCTATTATACATGGGGCTACTTTCTTGATTTCTTTTTCAGCTAGTTTGTTATTGGTGTATGAAAATGCTAGTGATTTTTGTATGTTGATTTTGTATTCTTCAGTTTTACTAAATTTTTTTTATCAATTCTAAAAGTTTTTTGGTGGATTCTAGGTTTTGCTGTATGTAAGTTCATATTTGCAAATAGAGAAAATTTGACTTTAAATTTGGATGTCATTTATTTTAAAGAGTGATGAGAGTGGGCATTCTTGTCTTATTCCAGTTCTTAGAGAAAAAGCTTTCATATTTTTCTTGTTTGGCACAATGCTCACTGTGGGTTTGTGTATCTGGTTTTTATTGTGCTGAAGTACACAGAAACTCCTATTTTTAACCTTATCTATACAACCCTCTCCTTAGAGAAAAACAGAAAGTGTCATATAAATGAGCTATTAGTATGAATTGATTTTTATTTTTCATATTTGGACTGGCTTTCACATAAACAGTGGCAGAAAAATATTCTTTCAAAGTCTTCTGAATGCATGACAGTAAAAACGGTTCAGACAGATAAGATTCTATCCCAACTCTTCTTGTCTCAGAGATACATTTCAGAAGCTAATAATCTTCAGAACCAGGAAATTGTTCTTTGCAACTTGTATTCTTTATTATATAATCTTACATTGTTCTATCTTTGGTTACAATAAATAACAGCTAATCACATATTTGATGACTTCTTAAGATACCCATTAGCCTTCTGGTTTCAGACTTTTAATTTCTCATCATGTATCTCTTTCCCCATTACTTTGTAGTATAATAAATTATTCTGAGGCAAAAACAAACAACTAACTCCAAAATATCTTAAAAAGTCAATAATAAAATATGGACAAAAACACCATTGTTGACTATTACTAGGAGATTTTTTTAAAAATGTCATCACTTTCCATAACTCAAATAAAAATGAAAAACAAAAATAACTTTGTTTAAAATTCTGAGACTAAAAGGATCCCTTAGCCTTAAATTATAGATTAGAGATGAAAATCTTGAAGAAAATGTAAGTATGAGAAAACACACCAACTATTTTTAAAACAAAGGATTTGGTTAAGAAATATTTTAAAAACTATGTTATCTACATGCTTTTTAAATTTTCTTTGTCTCTTTAGCTGATGAACATAACTTCCTTTCTATTCCATGTGCAGAGGTTTCCAATGATTTAATGAAAGTGTACAGTAAAAATTATGCAACTGAAAAAGAATCACGAGACACCATTTTATTTATTCCCCTCACTAGATTTATTTTACCTAAATCTTCTCTTGAGTTCCCATAAAAGCATTTGGCAGAAATATAAAATTCTTAGGAGAGCCATAGTGCTTTACTAAATCTCTACCATGGTATTCATAAACATTTTCATATGTGCGTGCAGACTATTTGCCGTCTGTTGTTTTCCAGTTCTCAAGTTAAATTTTAATTACCACCACAACTTAAGTTTGCATTGTTCAGTTATTTCTTCTCTGCTCTTTCTGGTGTTTTATACAGGGTCCCAGTACCATAAGAAAATAAATACTCAGAGCCCAATTAAAAGAAGTGGGTTATCATAAATATTTTCTAGGCTAGCAGTTCTAAAAAAAAAAACCCCAAAACAACAGCTTTACTGAGGTATAGCTGACATGTGATAAACCATACATAATTGAAGTGCAAACTTTGATAAGTTATGACACATATACATCTAGGAAAGCATCACCATAGTCAAGATAAGAGACATCCTCAAATGCTTCTTTATGCCACCATTACAATCTCTCCCTTGGTCACTACACATCTCATTTCATTGCCGGCAAAATGCTGACTTTTTTGTTATTACAGATCAAATTGCATTTTGTTTTATTTGAATAGAATCATATAGCATGTTATTTTTCTGTCCTTTCGCTCAGCATAAGTATTTTCAGATTCACATATATTGTTGCAAGCATTAATACTTTATTCTTTTTTTTGCTAGATAGTATTCAATTTTATGAACATACCCAAGTTTTCAAATACGTTTGCCTCTTGATGCAAATTAAGTCTGCTTCCACTTGCTGGCTGTTACAAATAAAGCTGCTATAAATTTCCATATATATATATACAGTTGTTCCTCAGTATTCATGGTGATCGGTTTTAGAACCCCCCACAAATACTAAAATCCATGGATGTTCAAGTTTCCTATTTAAAATAGCATAGTGGAGGGGGGCATACCTCATCAACAATGGTACTAGCATAATGAACATTTGTATTCCTAACCCTGAATTGTACCCCACATCTTTAAAATAAAAAATCAAAAACGTGAATAGATAAAATAAAATAGTATAGTGTTTGCATGTAACTAATGCATATCATCCCATATAATTTAACAAGTCTAGATTACTTATAATCCCTAGTACAATGTAAATGCTAGGCAGAAAGTTGTTATACTGTATTGCTGGGAAATATTAACAAGAAAAATGTCTTTGCATGTTCAGTACAGATGCAATGATATATTATTTTTATTATGAACATTTTAGATCCAAGGATGTTTGAATCTACAAACTCAGAAGAGATACAGTGGATTGACTATAACTTCATTTATCTTGGGTAAATACGTAGTAGTGGAAAACCTTGGTCATATGATAAGATACTCTTTAAAGTTGTCAGAAATTGCCACACAGTTGTTAAAAATTTGGGCCATTATGACTGAGAGGGACAAACCCAGCCAGAGTCTGGATGTCAGTTGCAATAGGAGAACTCCATTTCAGGATAGGTCTGACTGGGACACCCCCAGTGAGTACATTCCTGGGGAAGTGACAATACTGCACCTCCCCACCAGAGAAGATCTTCCTGAACATGTGAGAGTGGGAGGAGAGGACTGCAGTTCCACCCACTTCCACTTTCCCTCCTTCCCTGCTCCAGACACTGAGGAGAGAGTGAAAGAGGTGGCTCTGCAAGAGAGACCTGATTTGAGAAACAATTACGGAGCCTGTCACAAGAGGATAGGTATTTTTAAAATTTTTTTAAAAAAGTTTTGCTTGTCTATTTGTTGCTTCATCTATTTAAAAATATTTTTTCCTTTGTGCGTGAATGTGTATTTGAGGGTTTGAGCTGCATCTCCTAATTTTTTCTTCTTTTTTTCCCTGTTTCTTCTTTTATTTGTTGTATTCTGTTTATGTGTGTATGTGAATGATTGAAAGTTCATCTTTCAATTTTTTTGTTGGTTTGTTTTTGCTCTTTTGTTCTACTGTTTTTTTTCTTTCATTTTTTATAGACCAAGGTGTGTGCCAATACATGTGTGAGGGATTGGTCTGAATTCCTTTTTATTATATTCAGGTCTTTCTGCTTTTCTTCTCCATTTACTTTGCCCTAGGCGTGAGTGTGTGTGTTCAGTTTTCTTGGTTTTGTTTTTTTTTTTTTGGTTGTTGTTTGTTTTGTTTCATTTGTTGTTATTCCAGTTGTTCTGGGGTGTGTGTGTAAGTCTGTGGGTGTGTATTCAATTGTTTTTTGCTTTGCTTTCTGCTTTGCCTCATCATATAGAGCGGTGGTAGGGAATGGGTCTCAGGGAACACAAACCACAATAAGCAAACACTGTAATTTGCAAGTAGTTTCTGAATCCTATTGCCCCATTGCCTACTTTATTCAACTATCAAAAACTACAAGAGACAGCAAAGCTTCACATCCACCATCCTATTTCAAAATAGAACAAATCCAGAGCAAAGATCAGGGAAGAATAGAGAGCTGAGCAAACATCAGAAGGCAAAGCCTTTCCCACTGAAACTGAATAATAGAACTAAAGAGAAAAACAAGAGATCTTTCACAAATGAGGAAAAACAAAGGAAGACAACAGGCAATTTCAAGTGTGCCAAAGAGAAAACTCCTGAAAAATCAGACTTTGGTGCCCAAACAATGGAAGTCACCAATGACTGGCCCCCAAATTAAATAAGGATTAGGGAATGCATGGAAAGAGTGAATAAGACTCAAGAAAGACAAGATGAAATACCAATAGAACTTGTAACAGAGATTTTGGCAATAAAAAATTTCATCCAGGAAATAAATAACAAGATGACAAGCATGGAAAGCAAAATTAATCTAGCTGAAGAAAGAATCTCAGAACTTGAAGACCATAACACAGAATTACCCCGATCTGTAAAAAACAGAAAGAAGACTCAGAAAGAACAAAGCCTACAAGAAATATGCAATTACATCAAGAGGCTGAATCTATGTCTGATTGGTAACCCATAAAAAGCAAGGAAACTGGAGAACAACTTGGAGCAAGTATTCTAGGAGGTAATCCAAGAAAACTTTTCCCATCTCACCAGAGATGTGGCTAGCAAAGCACAAAAGATACAGAGAAACCCCAGAAGACATCAAATGAAAATGAAGAAACATCTTACCAAAACCTCTTGGATGCCATGAAATCAATACTAAGAGGGGAATTTATATCTCTATGAGCACACATCAAGAAAACAGAAAGATCACAAGCGGAGAGCCAAACAAATCACCTAAGGGAGCTGAAAAGAAAAGCCCACCAAACCCCTAACTTTAGCAAAGGAATCCAAATCAGCAAAATAAGAGCCCAAACATGGGATATAGAACACAAAAATATCATAGAAAACATCAACAAAATAAAAAACTGGTTCTTTGAAAGAATTAACAAGATCAATGGATCTCTAACCAGAATGACCAGGAAAAAGTAAACAAAACAAAATAAAACAAAACAAAACCCAAATAAACACAATCAGAAATACAAAAATCATATCACTACTGACCCCAAAGAAATACAAAAGATTATCAAAGATTACTATGTACAACTATATATAATCAAATTTGACAACCTAAATGAAAAGGAGGACGTTCTGACATCACACAGTCTTCCCAGGTTAAAACAAGAAGACACTGAGACAGTAAATAGACCAATAACAACCCAGGAAATTGACTCGATCATACAAAAACTGCCTACAACAAAACAAAACAAAACAAAAAACAACAAAAAAAGCAACCCTGGACTGGATGATTTTCCAGGAGAATTTTACAAAACATACAAAGAGGAGCTGATACCATTCTTATAGAAAGTATCCCAGGCAATTGAGAAAGATGGAATTCTCCCCAAATAATTTTATGAAGCTAACATCACACTGATATTCAAACTGGGTAAAGATCCAACAAAAAAGAGAACTACAGGCCAATATCTTTTATGAACATAGATGCAAAAATCCTCAACAAGATTCTATGAAATCAGAACCAAAAACACATCTCAAAAATCATCCACCATGACCAAGTAGGCTTCATCCCCAGGATGCAAGGCTGACTCAACATCTGCAAGACCATAAATGCAATTAAAGACATCAAAAGATGTAAATCAAGAGCCACATGAAAGCTTTTGATAAAATCCAGCATCCCTTCTTGATAAAAACCCGCAAACACCTAGGTTTAGAAGAAACATACCTCAAAATAGTAAGCACCATCTATGATAAACCCACAGCTAACATATTGCTAAATAGACAGAAACTGGATACATTCCCCCCTGAAAACTGGAACAAGACAAGGCTGCCCACTCCCACCCCTCTAGTTCAAAATTGTGTTGAAAGTCCTAGCTAGGGCAATTAGACAAGAGAAGTAAATAAGGGGTATCCAAATAGGAAAAGAAGAAGTCAAGTTATCGCTCTTTGCTGATGATAAAATCCTATACCTTGAAAAATCCTAGAGAATCTGTCAAAAACTTGCTTACACTGATAAAGGACTTTGGCAAAATATCAGGGAACAACATAAATGTGCAAAAGAAAGTTGCATTCCTATACACCAACAACAAGAAGGCAAAGACCCATATTAAAAGTACAATCTCATTCACAACAGCAGCACAAAAAATGAAATACCTGGGCATCTTCCCAACCAGAGAAGTAGAAGACCTTTTACAATGAGAACTACAAAACACTGCTCAAGGAAATCCGTGAAGACACAAACAAATGGAAAAACATTCCATGCTCTTGGATAGGAAGAATCAACATTATTAAAATGTCCATCCTACCAAAGGTAATCTACAGATTCAACACAATACCCACTAAATTGCCAACACCATTCTTCTCAGACCTAGAAATGACAATACAGATATTCATATGGAAACATAAGCGACCACGAATAGCCAAAACATTTCTTGGCAAAAGAAACAAAGCAGGAGGTATCACACTTCCAGACTTCAAACTCTTCCAAAAGGCTACATTAATCAAAACAGCCTGGTAATGATACAAGAAAAGCCATATAGACCAATGGAACAGGATAGAGATTCTGAAAGCAAAGACTCAATTTCTCAACCAACTCATCTTTGACAAAGCCTCTAACAACAGCCAATGAAGAGAGGAGAACTTATTCAGTAAAAGGTACTGGGAAAACTGACTGACCACATGTAGAAGTTGAAATAGGACCCCTATCTATCACTATACACAAAAATTAACTCTAAATGAATCAAAAACCTAAATGTAAAAGTTCAAACTATTAAGAATCTTAGAATACGCAGGAACCACCTTATGGAAATTGGACCTGGCAACTAATTCCTGATCAGAACCCTAAATGCCCATACCTTAAGAAATAAGATAGACAAGTGGAACCTCATCAAACTAACGAGCTCTGCAAAACAAAATAAACTATCAAGAGAGCAGGGAGACAGCTAGCAGAATGGGTAAAATATTTGCCAACTGCATATCTGACAAAGGTCTAACATCCAGGATCTACAAGGAACTCAAATCTGCCAAAAGGAAAAAAAAAAAAAAAAAACCAAACAGCCCCATTAAAAAGTGGGCAAATGACATGAATAGATACTTCTCAAAAGAAGATATATGGTCAGCCAACAGACACATGAAAAAGTGCTCCACCTCACAAATCATCAGAGAAATGCAAATCAAAACCACATTGGGATACCAACTAACCCCAGTAAGAATGGACATCATTAATAAAACAATCAATAAAGGATGTGGAGAAAAAGGTATGCTTCTACACTGCCAGTGGGAATGCAAACTAGTGCAACCTCTTTGGAAGACAGTGTGGTGATTTCTGAAAGAACTAGAAATTGACCTTCCATATGACCCAGAAATTCCCCTGTTGGGATTATACCTGGAAGAACGCAAATAATTCTACAAAAAAGACACCTGCACACATATGTTTACTGCAGCTCTATTCACAATAGCAAAAACTTAGAACCAACCATGCTGCCCATCGAAGCTGGACTGAATTTTTAAAATGCGGTACATATGCACAATGGAATATTTCACATCCATAAAGGACAAACATATGGACTTCACAGCAACTTGGATGGACTTAAAGTTGATCATACTCAGTGATCTATCACAGAAACAAAAAAGCGAGTACCATATGTTCTCACTGCGTAGCAGACCTTGAACAATTATAATACTGTAAGAAAGAGATTGGCAATAGTGGGGATCTGTCAGGAGAGGTGAGGTGGGATTGGCAGTTGAGGTAAACTCCTAGTTGCAGGAGGGGCACACCTCATCTGCAAGGGTACCTGCCTAATCAACATCTATATATCTAATCCTTAATTGTACCCCACATATTCATAATTTTAAAAAATCTGGACCATTTTATATTTACTATCCTAATAGTTTTGTAGATGTGATTCATTAGATTTGAATTTGCATTTTTAAATAACTAATACTCATATAAGCCCTGTACTGGATGACTTTGCAGTAGAATTCTACAAAACGTGCACGGAGGTGATATCAATCCTGTTGAACCTATTCCAGGTAATTGAGTGAAATGGAATTCTTCTCAAAACATTTTATGAAGCTAACATCACACTGATACCCAAACCGGGTAAAGATCCAACAACAAAAAAGAGAACTATAGGTCAATATCCCTAATGAACATAGAAGCAAAAATTCTCAACAATTACTTAGATCAAACAGCACATCCCCCAAATCATCCACCATTACCAAGTAGGGTTCATCCCCAGGATGCAGGACTGGTTCAACATCTACATGACCATAAATGTAATTAAAGACATCAACAGATGTAAATCAAGAACCACATGATTATATCATTATATGAAGAAAAAGCTTTTGATAGAATCCATCATACATTTTTGATAAAAACCCTCAAAATTCTGATATAGAAGGAACATACCTCAAAATCGTAAATGCCATCTATGATAAACCAACAGCCAGCATATTGCTAAATGGATAGGAACTGGAATCTTTCCCCCTGAAAACCGCAACAAGACAAGGCTGCCCACTCTCATACCTCTTGTTCAACATTGTGTTGGAAGTCCTAGCTAGAGCAATCAGATAAGAGAAGGAAATCAGGGGTGTCCAAATTGTTAAAGAGGAAGTCAAGTTATATCTCTTTGCTGAAAATATTATCCTATATCTCAAAAATCCAAGAGAAGCTGTTAAAAACCTACTTGTACTGATAGAGAACTTTGGCAAAGTCTCGGGGTGAAATACATATGCACAATGCAGTCGCATTCTTATACACCAACAACAGTCATAGAACTAAATATAAAGCAGAATCAAAATCACAATAGATACACACACACACACACACACACACACACACACACACACACACACACACAGAAATACCTTGACATTTTTCTAACCAGAGAAGTGAAAGAACTTCACAATGAAAATTACAAAACACTGCTCAAAGAAATCCAAGAAGAAACAAACAAACAAAAAAAGTCCATGCTCATGAATAGGAAGAATCAAAATTGTTTAAGATGTCCATCCTACCAAAGGCAATCTACAGATTCAGCACAATACTCATTAAATTTCCCAACATCTTTCTTCTCAGACCTGGAAATGACAACACAGAAATTCATACGGAATCATGAATGACCACAAATAGCCAAAACAATCCTTGACAAAAGAAACAAAGCAGGATGTATCACACTTCCAGGTTTCAAATGTACTGTAAGGCTACAATAATCAAAAGAGCCTGATATTGGTGCAAGAACAGGCATACAGACCAATGGGACAGGATAGAGATTCCAGAAGCAAAAACTCAACTTTTCAAACTACTCATCTTTGACAAAGCCTTCACCAACAACCACTGGGGAAAGAAGAACCTATCCAGTAAATGGTGTGGGAAAACTGACTGATCACATGCAGAAGATTGAAACAAGACTCCTCCCTATTAAAATACAAAAAAAATCAACTCAAAATGGATCAAAAAACTCAATGTAGAACCTCAAACCATAAGAACCTTAGGAAATGCAGATGACAGCCTTATATAAATTGTAACTGACAACCAATTCCTGATGAAAACCCCAAGTGCCCATGCCATTAGTGATAAGATAGACAAGTGGGATCTCATCAAACTGAAAGGCTTCTGCAAAGCAAAAGAAATAATCAAGAGAGTGAAGAGAAAGCCCATAAAATGGGAAAAAAAGTATTTGCCAAGTGTATATCTCTCAAAGGTCTAACATCCAGGACCTACAAGGAACTCAAATGTGCTGAAAGGGAAAAACAAACAGCCCCATTAAAAAATGGGCAAAAGACATGAATAGGTACTTCTCAATAGAAGAGATACAGGCAGCCAACAGACATGAAACAAGTGCTCAGTCTCACTACTCATCAGAAGAATACAAATCAAAACCACACTGAGGTACTGCCAGACCCCAACAAGAATAGATATCATTAATAAAACAAACAGCAACAGATACTGGCGAGGATGAGTATAAAAAGGAAGATTTCTACACTGCTGGTAGGAATGCAAACTAGTGCAACTTCTTTGGAAGACAATGTGGCAATTTCTGAAAGAACTAGATATTTACCTTCCATATGACCCAGCAATCCCCCTATTGGGAATATACCTAGAGGAAATCAAATAATTCTACAAAAAAGATACCTGAATATGCATGTTTATTGCAGCACTCTTCACACTAGCAAAAACATGGAACCAATCATGCTACCTATCAAAACAGGACTGATACAAAAAAATGATACATATACACAATGGAATATTATGCAGTCATAAGGAAGGACAAACATATGGACTTTGCAACAACTTGGATTATTTAAAGTTTATCACACTCAGTTATCTATCACAGAACAAAGAACAGAGTACTATATGTTCTCACTCATAATCGGACCTTGAACAATTATCATAATACCATAAGAAAGGGATTGATAGTAGTGAGAAACTGTCAGAGAAGTGGAGGTGAGGTTGGCAGTAGTGGGAAACTGCCAGGGGAGGGGGCACACCTCATAACAAGAATACCTGCATAATGATCATTTGTATATCTAACCATGAATTGTACCCACATTTTTAAAATAAAAAAATTAAAGAAAAAACCCCAATGATCGTGAGATTTTGTTTGTATGTATTTGCTACTTATGCATGTTTTTTTGATAATGTGTTTAGATTTTTAAAAGATTGTCTTCCCATTTTTGAATTTTGAGAGTTTTTAAAAATATGTTATAGATGCAAATCTTATGCCAAATATGCATATGCAAATATTTTATTTTGCTTTGTGCCTTTTTTTTTATTCTCTTAACTATGCCTTTTATGCTTTTTTTTTTTTTGAGTTGGAGTTTCACTCTGTTGCCCAGACTGGAGTGCAGTGGCCGCTCCCAGCCACCGCAGCCTCGACCCACTGGACTCTGGCGATCCTTCCGCCTCAGCTTTCCGAGTAGCTGGAACTACAGGCATGCACTACCACACCCAGCTGATTTCTGATTTATTGTAGAGATGAAGTCTCGCTGAGTTGCCCAGGTCGGTCTCGAACCCGCGGGCTCAGGCAATCCACTCACCTCAGCCTCCCAAAGGCGTGGGATTACAGGCTGAACCACCAAGCCCGGCTCCCTTTTATGCTTTTAATGTTAAAATTTTAATCTTGAAAGGTCTAATTTATTGATTTTTTTGCAGATCATTCTATTGGTGTGGTACATTAGAAAGCTTAGCTATTTTCATTCATTCATTTTTGAAATCTATTATGCTTTTATCTCAATGCCAAAACCATACTGCCTTGATGGTATGGGTTTTAAACTGTTTTTTAAATTATAAAATATTGTATACCTATCTTAGTTCTTTTTTGAAGTTGTTTTGAATATCGTAAGTACTTTATATTTTCATATGAATTTTAGAATAATCCTTTTTTAAATATATATTTTGTTTTAAAGATGTGGGGTATAGTTCAGGATTAGGTATATGAGTGGACAATGTACAGTTAGAAGAATCTTATTTTTCAACAAAAAGGCCTGCTTTGCTTTTGCTACAGTTTATACTGAGTCTGCACTTAAATTTTGGGAGAATTGACATCTTAACAGCATTGAGTCTTCATCTTAACACATGAACTTATTCTACCTCTCCATTTTCTTAGGAATTCTTTACTCTCATGAATACCTTGTAATTTTCAGTATATGAATCTTGCACATATTTTATCAGCTTCATCTTGATATATGTCTACTTTTTGATGCTATAGTAAGTGATATTTTAAAATTCAATTTCTGATTGTAGCTAGTATTGAGAAATGCAAATCACCATGGCATACTTATAATTTAACCTTGACTCCCCAGTTCTAGATTTTTAATAATTTTTAATGTATTCTCTACACAGATGAGCGAGTTGTTTGTCAATAAAGGCAATTTTTTCAACTTCCATTCTGGACCTTTTCATATCTATTTCTTGTTTTAATGCACCAGCTAGAACCTTCTGAACAAGGATGCAAAAAGGATAAGAACAGATGCACTTAACTTGTTCCTCTTTTAAGAGGAAACAGTACCTCACCTTTATGTAGATATTGATTGTGGGTTTCTCATATAGGGCCTTCATTAAATTGAACATTTTCCCCCTGATTTCTAGTTGAATAGAATTTTCCATTCAAAGTGAGTATTATATTTTGTCAAAGCATTTCCTGTACATCTGAGATCATATGATTTTTTAAAAAATTTGCTAATATGGTGAATTAAATTCATTAACTTTTAAATATCAAAACAACCTTTTATTCACAGGATAAACCCCAGTTGGTTATGATATGTTGTAATATTTTATGGATATTGCATATATTATTATATATATATTAGCTCAACTTTCATTTAGAAGTCTTATATATACATTCATGATTGATGTTTATCTTTTATATTTTATTATTGTACTGCATGGTTTTTGTACAAGAGCAATGTTAGTCTCAAAAACTGATATAGTAAGCATTCCCTCGTTTTCAATATTCTAGAGGTATTTGTATAGAATTAATACAGTGTCTTCCTTAAGTGTTGGTGAGACTTCATTAGTGAAGATTTTTAGGCTGATTTTCTATTTGTGAGAATGCTTTCAATTCTCACCCATTTAATGTTTCTAGTTTATTATTCAATTCATTGTTTTCAATTCAATTTCTTTAATACTATGTATAATCATATTACATATTTCTTCTTGAATGAGTTTCATAGTTTGTGTCTTTAAAGAAATATCTCTATTTCATCTAAGATATCAAATTTATTTGCCAAGTGTTGATAATTTTTTATTATACTTTTAATATTTGTAGAATCTATGATAATGCCACATGCATTGTTCATAATGTGATGTGTGTGTGTGTGTGTGTGTGTGTGTATACGCGTGTTTTCTTTTCTGACAGGTATGGATAAAGTTTTATTAAGTTTATCCAGCTTCTCAAAAAACTTGTTCTTAGTTTCACTGACTCACTGTTGTTGTTTCCTATTTTATTGTTTTCTTTATTTTCTCTTTAATTTTAAACATTTTCTTTCTTCTTTTTACTTTGTCTTTCATTTTCTCTTTTTAAAAATTAACTTAGGGTGGCATTGTGTTAGGATCTTTCTTCTTTTCTAATACAATCATTTAGTGTTTTAATTTTTTTATAAAGTGTCGCTTTAGTAAAATGACACAACTTTTGATCAGGCATGCTTCTACTTCTTATTCAGCAGCATTTTTATATTTATTTTTTTGATATACTGGGTTTATCCTATAGATTACTAAAATGCATGTTATCTGGTTCCCAAATATTCAAGGATTTTTCACATGTATTTTTCTGTTATTGTTTTTTTTTTTTTTTAATTTCATGGAGTCTTCTTTTCCCTTTGGCCATAGGTAGTTTCCTCACATGCATATGCTAATCAATATTTTGAATACATTACGGGCACTCTCTAAAGATTTTTGGTGCTTCCTTTTCAGATCCCATCTATGAACTCTGCTCAATTGTTCTTCCCAAACTTTGCCCCCTCTACTTCTCCAGCCTGCTAGCTCCTCTTCCATTTGCTGCAGCCTGAAAATTTCTGCAACATTAAGTTGAGGCAATAGTAGAACATGTGTGGTTTGTTTCCTATTTCTCATGGATGGTTGTCTTTCATTGCCTGATGCCCAACATCTTGAAAACAATGTTTCCTATATTTAAGCCTGCTACAGTTGCTCAAGGAAGAAATTGTCTGATAGACACTCCCTTTTCACTGGAGTTGGATGCTTTCTTTCTCCCTGTTATTGTCAATGAAAGAACCACAAGAATTTTTTCTTGCCAGCTGAGTTAAACAAGACTATGTATGGAGTGAAGTGCCTATCCAATCCCCCACTATGTCTATTCCTTGTTCCTAGAAGTCTTCATGCAAGTTTAACAATAGATAAAGGCAATGTCTCACATAGCAGGCTGCTGTGAGGATGCTAGAACTTGTTTATTAGTGTTTCAAGAGTAACAGGTTGGAGAACACTGCTCTAAGCCACTGTAGACAAACAAAAATTAGAGATAAGAATGTGGATGTTGCATTGAGACTTATTTAATTTCAAAACCTAGCTTACTCATTTACTAAGTGTTTACTTTAATAAACCAATCAAGAGTTTTTCCAAAACATAAATTTAAGGAAAGTCTTACAGAACCAAACCCTTAAAAGGGAATTAAAGTCTCTTTATAATATCTCTTTGTGTTAAATATCTTAAAGTGACTCTAGCCCTTCACCAAAGATTAGGAGTTACAGAGATTTCATTATTTTTATCATGAAAACTCTTAAGTATTTCCACATATAGTAGGCATAGTCAGCTCTGCCAGAGGACCATGAGATTAGCCACTGCAACTAGCTTTGTGAGCAAAACAAAGGGACCGTGCTATTACAATATGCTGTATTAATAAAATACGCTCTTTCAATAGTTCTCATAGATGATGATAGTTGGTTTGACTAGGATTGTAATTAAGTTGCTATGAGAAGTGATTGGGTTATGGATATATTGAGAAAATAAAATGGGCAAGATCTGCCGATGAAATGAATTTGGGTTACAAAGGAAAGTTAGGAGACACAAACTCCTAGCAGTTTTTTTTTTTTTTTTTGAGTTGGAGTCTCGCTCTGTCACCCAGACTGGAGTGCAGTGGCCGCTCCCAGCCACTGTAGCCTCGACCTGCTGGACTCCGGTGGTCCTTTCACCTCAGCCTTCCAAGAAGCTGGAACTACAGGCACACGCTACCATGCCCAGCTAATTTTTTTTTATTTATTGTAGAGATGAAGTCTCGCCAAGTTGCCCAGGTGGTCTTGAACTCACGGGCTCAAGCAATCCACTCACCTCAGCCTCCCAAAGCACTGGGATTGCAGGCTGAGTCACCAAGCCCAGCCTACTAGCAGTATTAGACCTAAATAATTTTTAGAATAAAGTTGCCATTTCAGATATGGGAAGGCTGTAGGAGGAACATGTTTGGGGGTGGAGATCAGGGGTTTCATTTGGGAAATTTGAATTTTAGGTGCTTACAGGTCCTTGGATAATAGAATATCACAGTTCAACCTCTTTTATGACTATTATTAAAATACAGTTTAAAAAATCTGTTTCTGGGGAGATTTTGAAAGTTTTATGGAAAATAATGACAGCAATGTGCAATTATACTGGGGGAAACCTTTTAGAGATGTTCCTAGTTGACTATGAGTTTTCTATCTTCCAGTTCCTTTTTTCTTCCTCGAAATTCAAACACAAATTAAAATTAAGTAAATATAACATTTAAAAATATTTTAATAAAATAATTATAATTGCCTACATCTCTTTAGTCTCTCAATATCAGCATAGAAAGATCATTGAAGGGGTAGTCAAGAAATATTATTAACATTAGCATCCCAGTGGCAAAATTTGAGTTTGTACATTTATTTATTTTTATGAAATTGATTTTTTAAAACTTTACTGTAGTTCTGCAGTTTTAAAATATTGCTCACATATTATTTTTGCAATAACTTTGTATATACCAAAATGTGAATAAAAGAGTAACATTGATAGCACATACTCTCAGTAGAAGTTATAATTTCTCCAGGGAGATATGATTGATCAAAAGAGAGAGCTCAGATGCTTACCAAACATGTAGCATTCATTCACCTTGCCTTTCCTCTTGAAGACACACACTCATCAGGAAACAAGTAAACACTAAGAAGTGCCATAGTCTTTAAGAGAGTACACACTTTTAAAAAAATTATAATAGTCCTAGCATTTGTCCACATAGGAAAAAAACAAACAAACAAAAAACTACAACCATAACAACATATTACTCCTGGCCAAAGAATTAGAACTAAGTTAGAGAAATGCCACCATTTGATCATTTATTAGACTATAATGGAGTAACCTGTGAAATTAGTGTAAAACTTACAGGTTGGGTGATTTGTATTCCTGAAGGCAAAAGGAGGGAATTTCAAAAAGAGGGGTAAAAAACTTCTACTTAATATGGTGAACTGGTTCACATTTCCCTTCCAAACAAATAGGAATGCTGGATAAAATATATTTTTTAAAAGACAAAAAAATAGTAAGTAAATGAAATTCCCAAGATCCTCAGGAAATACAGAGCAGTGAGTGTTACTGATAAATAACAGTTCACAGAGTACCCAGTCTACACAGAAGTCTTACAACTGGATGATGTGGTTAAACGTTCATGCAAGGTTGGATGATGATACATCCAGCCTGTGCAAGTCACAAGCTGATACTTAGCTTTCTACCTAAAATTGATGTCTACAAACTCTATCTAGGTTTTCCAATGTGCTAAGAAACACACTATCCACAGCTCAGAAAAGTGGTAAGTAAACTACAAATATACTTGGCATCACAAGTAGATGAGGGGGCTCTTTAGAAAAGATTCTAAAACCCAGGACACCTATTTTCATGGAAAATGATATATCTGGGAATAAACTGTCAGTAAAAAACATTGCAAAGCACACAAAGGGAAAGAGAAAACAGATGCAACATTTGAGAGTACTGATGTACACAAATACTGGAGAATAGAATAATCTAAAGAGATTTTAAAGAAAGTGTTCCTGAAACTCTCAAGGCTAATTAGAGATATTGAAATTATAAGGCAAATAATAATAATAATAATAATGGCAGTAGTGAACCATCTATTGACAAGTAATATAGCCATCGTGAGGGGCAAGCATATTAAGCACTCAGACTAACATTGCTGAAAATAAAATTAGTGAACTGAAACATAGGTCTAAAAATGGATCACAAGAAAGACACAGAAGCAGAAAACAACAAAGAAAAGGCAGAATACAGAGAAGTTAAGGAAAGTTCCAACATCTGTCTAATGGAAATTTTAGATAAAGAAAAAATAATACAGAAAATAAAATGAGGCAAAACAGTTTTCACAGTAAAAGTCAAGAATGAAACCAAGAGAAAAATAAGAGGTTTCACTTGGAAGATTATACCTAGACTCACAGAGACACTAGGCGTTGAAACCATGGAACATTAAAGTCAAAGGAAGAATCTTAAAATATACAAATTTGACTTTATGACACGAAAGAGTTGGTGATTGATTAGACTTTCATCAAACTTCTTATCAGTAATACTTGGAGGTCAGATGAAAATGAAATTAAATATTTTCCAAGTGTGAAATTAAAATATTTTCAATGCATAATTTCGTACACAGCTAAGTTATTGAAAAATGCAGGTGAAATAAAGATATTTTGGCCAATACAAAAAGCTTCCTTGTAATTGGAAACATGCATATTTACTTGAAATTCTCTTGCTTTTTGCTTACTAAGTATTTTCCTCTTTTGTCCATATATATGCCTCATCCCAAAGCCTCCTACTTTCTAATTGTAGCCTATTGTTGAGAGTGAGTCAGCTGTTGATTCAAGTACTGTTGCTGCATTGTGTGGAGAAAGAGGCATGGGAAAGTCATTTCCAAAATTTATATAGCCTCATACAAGGGGGACCCCAAAAGACTAGAATTTATTTATTAAAAAATTCTGTATTTATTTTTGCATGTATAAAATTCAACTGCCTTCAAAGTATTCTCTGTTTAATGCAATACACCTAATGAGATGCTTTTTTCACTACTCAAAACAGTTCTGAGTTTGTCCATTTGGATACCTTTAGTTCTTCTGCCGTGTTTTGTTTCCCCTCTTCCATATTGGCAAAATGTTTCCCTTTGAGGACTTTTTTTTTTTATCTGGGGAAACAAAAATAAAGTCACATGGGTTGAGATTGGGTGAATGGAGGGTGGGGGTCATGCCATTTTTGTTCAAAAACTGCTGAACACTCATTGTGGTGTGGGCAGGTATGTTATGGTGGAAAAATCAGTCATCTGTTTGACAAAACTCGGGGTGTTTCGTTCGCATATCATGATGCAACCTTCTCAAAACTTTCACATAAAAAGTTTGGTTGAACATTTGATCCAGAGGATCAAATTTCAAGTGTACTACAAGGGGCCTGCCCTCCAGAAGATAATTCCTGCTTTTTTTGAGTCCCTCGTCACATACTTACTCCCTCAGCAAGAAGCTGTCACGAATCTACTGTCAAAGCCTTTTCATCTCTGGATCCATGCAGCACTCATCCTTCCTCTCTCTGTTTTCGTTCTATAATACCTTCAGTTTGTAGTCCTATGGTAGTAATTAAAGAGAGCTGTAAGTCTGCTTCTTTCTCTGCTGGCTTTCTCTTATTACTGCTCTTCTGAGTGCACTGGAGTGGGCCCAAGGCCCACTTCCCAATCAGAGAGCCTCTTGCCCATGCTTTCGATCTTCTCACTCCAACTAAAGACCATGAAAGGGACATTTCAATGTGGAAAATTTCCTTTAGTTGAGTTGTTATCTGCCGGGGACAAGCTCCAGCCAGGTTCAGGGTTCCCCAAAGGTGGAGACGGCATCAGCGATTGGGGGGAAGAAGAGAGAAAGAGAGAGAGAGAGAAGGAAAGAGACTGGACTCCCGTCTAGTGCAGAAGCAATGTGTGTGTTATTGGGAATTACAACGGGTCTTTTATACACAAAGTCAGATGTGGGAAGGGCGTCCCCCACCCACCAAAAACCTTAATCCATGAAAACTTAATCAATGATTGCCTTTAAACCCTTTTCATATGATAATCTTAAAATCCCATAACAAAGGATAACCTAATCCGTGACTGATATATTCTATAAACCTTTTTCATCCTAAGCTGATTGATTTATGCCAAGTTAAACAATACCATAGAAGTTTAGGTATTTACTTTACAAACAAAAATGGCCCATCCCAGAATGTTTGGAATGTGGCCCAGTCCAAAGTTCACAGTGGGCTACCTGCAAGTAACCCAGCCGCATTCTTTCAACAAAATGGCTGTCTTCTAAAACTACTCAATAAATCCTAACATCATGACCCAGAAGCCTGTGACCAATACTAAAGCTCTTAGATGTGACACGAGTTTAAATTATAAGTTGTGTGAAAGCCAAAACTGCAGTTTGTGGAAGAATGGGAGCAATGAGCTTGTAAAGTTAGCTTGTGTTTGTCCCGATCTCAGAGTTTCTATGTTTTGAGCTCACAGGAGCTTAATCCGGTTAGTGCTGAGTAGAAAGGGGGAAGAAATGGGGTCAATAGCTCCTGAACGCATCCTAGTGGTCTCAGGGTCAACGGCCCTTCCTGATCCCTAACGCTCAGTGGGCCTCCATGGCCAGCTCCCAACATCTCCCCCTTTTATATTTTTCAGTACAAAACCATGAAACTCCATATTGCTCTTCTTTAGAAGTCTGAAGATGATTGGGAGTAAACACAGCAACAAAAGAATCACTGCTCCACAAATTCCCACATTGATGAGTATAGACATTAATGATTTTTGACTAGCAAATGATGTCTGAATTTCTTGATGTAATTTAGTAAGGTCTATACTCAGGTCTGAATGATTCCAAATTCCAAGTTACCTTGTCCCAAGTATGGACAGATTTAAACTCAGAGTGACATTAGAGAGCCAATTTCTTTTTTAAAGTCACAAGTTCTTGCCCTACTGCTAAAACTCCTTCCTCCAAAGCACTAACCTTACTTTCCAACTTCTGGTCTATGATTTCCTGAATAGCTATGGCAATAGAAATGTTTTTAGACAGCTGACCAGCAAACGTAGTTGTATGAACTTCCCTAGATAATGCTACAGCTCAAAAGTAGCTATTAAAGCTGTAACTCCTAAAATTAAAAGTAGCCAAAAACCTTTTCTGTCTTTTTAAAAGAGCATTAACCTCATACAGTATCTGTAACCATATGCATCATACCAACGAGATGACAATTATACAAGAATCATCAAATAAGATGGCTGCTCAAGAATAACAAAACCTTCATAAAAGGCATTAGTTAAACAATTAGTTAAAAATACACCCAGTACAAGACACCTTATAAACATTGCATAGAGTCATTAAAACCCCAGTCACTAATATATGGTCTTTCACCAGGTACAGTATAGTCCACCTTAGAGTTATAAGCACAGTCTCTCCATTTCAGGAAGCCAGTATCTCACTGGATGAGTGACCAGTTCTTTTCCATATCATTGAAGGGGCAAGCAGGTATGCTGAGAGGTTGTGTCCATTAAACACAATTGAACAGTTAGGGTCACAGCTGTGATTGAGCAAAGACATACTAGGTTACAGGCCAACACCCACTTCCTGCATCTCTGCAGTACAGATGGTGAAAGAGTTGCAGATCACCTTGTCCTCGGTTTGGCATCGGATACAGTCACACTTAAAGCAGTATTGGTACCTCAGCTATTTTCGGCGCTCCTCACTGGTCATCAGCATATCCAGGTAGCAGATGGTGAGCTCTTCTCCCACCTCGATGTCTCGGACTGCACACAGTGAATTTGTCTTATGTTTTTGGTCCTGCATTCTTTTCTCCTCCCAGTTGTTAAAGACTTTAAAGGCTATGTCCAATGGTTATAGTTGAGGGGTTTGTGGGCCCTTTTCTAATTTTTGGAGTTTACGCCAATGCTGACTGAGAGATAAAATACATCCAGAAGAACTTGTCCTTCCAGTCTAGTCTGCTTATTAACACCTATTTTGTAGTGAGCTAACAGGATTCACTTATATGATTCCCTTACTTCCGTCTGGGAAAGTTGAACTTGAGAGAAATTTATCATAAGAAGACAACAAAGAAGAATTTTTAACATCCTTTTGTCTGAGCGACCGCCTTGAGAAGAGACATGTGGTGGGGTGAGAAGCCTGGAGGTTGGGGTTAGATGCCGTGGCCTTTGGCACCCACCCCTTCTTCAAAGGCAAAAGGGAAAGACTGGAGGCTGTGGTCAGATGCTGTGGCCTTTGGCACCTGCCCTTTCTCCGAAGGTAAAAGAGAAAGACTGAAAGTCAGAGCTAGGTGCCACGGCCGTAGACACCTGCCCTTCCTTCCTGGATAAAGGGGAAGGGACTCACAGAACAGGTTACAAGAAACAAAAGTAGTAGGGAAGGCAGGAATTTGAGTTGTAGGAGGAATAGGAGAGGACAAAGGAAGTGAAAGCCCTTATTTTGTTTATATTTTTCTCCAGTCTATTCCTTTGATTCAACAGGATTCATGCAACCGTCTCAGTCTTTGGGTTAGCAGGGGCATTTCAAATGAGTCGATCAGGAATCCAAACAGGAGTTGACACATCCTGTGGAAATATGCAAGCGTATTCTCTCCCACTGGTTAATAATATATCAGGCCCTCTCCATTGGCCTGTGAGAAGATCCTTCCATTTTACCATAGGTTTAACATTTCCTTCTGGGTTCCAGTGTCTAGCCATAGCTGAATTGCCTGAAGAATCCAAATTTAAATGGTTTATAACAAATAAAGCATGATTTAAAACATGATGAGGAGAACTATACCTAAACTCCCCCTCTTGTAATTTATGTATTTGATTTTTTAAAGTTTGATGGGCTCTTTCAACTATGGCTTGACCCTGTGGGTTATAAGGAATTCCTGTGGAATGAAAAATATTAAATTGAGAACAAAACTGTTGAAAAAATTTTGATGTAAATGCAAGACTGTTGTCAGTCTTAAGTTGTTTTGGCATACCTAATTGTGAGAAACAAAAAAATAAATGTTGCACCATGTCCTTGTAAGCTTCTCCAGTTCTTGCTGAGGTTAAAATAACATGAGAAAATGTATCCACAGTAACATGCACATAAGACAATTTTCCAAATGTAGGTACATGAGTTACATACATTTGCCATAATACATTAGGTTTTAATCCTCGTGGATTAACTCCTGCTGGAACATTAACAGAAGTATGACATGCTGGACAATTCTTGACAATCTGCCTTGCTGCTTCCCTAGGTATCTGAAATTCATAACATAAAGCAGTAGCATTTTGATGATGAATATTATGAGATAGTTGAGCTTGAGTGACTGCCTCTGTCTCCAAAGTTGCATAGATGGCAGGTTTTGTTAAATTATCAGTCAATTGATTACCCTCATGTAGGGGTTCCAGAAGGCCAGAATGAGATCTGACATGGCCAATGAAAAATTGCTCTTTTCTAACATGAATCAATTGTTGCAGTTGTATAAGCAATTCCAAAATTGTGGTTTTACTAACACAGTTGCTGTCTCAATATGAGGAAACAGACCTTGAACATAACAAGAATCAGTATACAAGTTAAATCTCTTATCTTTTAGAGCAGTAAAGGCACATAAGACAGCTCTTAATTCTGTTTTTTGTGCTGAAGTCTCTGAAGTACTTAAAACATGAG
>NW_007172958.1:0-869 GCF_000164805.1 Carlito syrichta | reverse complement strand
GGGGGACTAAGGACATGCATGAGGAATATTATAGGATTACATTTCACAAACTGCAACAATGGATTTCTAGGCAAATGAAACAAAATTTGTCCTCTAAAATCAATCAAAGCCACTTGCCAATCACCATTAGTTTGCAACAAGGTTTGAAACTGAGTTTTGTCATATGGGATGATGATATTATCCACATCTTTTCCAAGCAATTCCACGCTTCTCTGTCTTCCTTTGATTATTAGCAAAGCTACCAAGTACGGATAAGATGCTAAAACTTTTTTAGAGGAAACCAGTAAATGTAACCATTCCATAGGTCCTTCCTGCTACAAGCACCCCGTTGGGGTATGAGAAGTAGCCAACACAATTAATTCCCATGGTATATCATAACTTATCCTTTTCACCCTTTGGGACTCAATGGCCTTTTCCACGAGAGTTAAGGCTTCTTTTGCCTCAGGTGTTAAGACTCTTTTAGAAGAGGGGGAGGGATCCCCCTGCAATATATCAAAAAGAGGCTTTAAATCTGCAGTAGTGACATGTGAATAAGTTTCAGCTAATTAATATCTCCTAATAATTTCTGAAAATCATTTAAGGTAACCAAATGATTCTTCCTTAATTGTAGAGGTTGATGACTCACAGTTTGAGTGTTTAACACTCGGCCAAGATAAGTAAAGGGCAGGTTGGTTTGAATTTTTTCAGGAGAAATTTTCAAACCACAATTAGCCAATGCTGTTACTGTTTCATTCAAAACGTTATGCAAGTGAGCACGATCTGCATGAGCCAATAAAATATCATCCATGTGATGAATTAAATAGAGATTAGGATATTGGTTTCTTATATCCTGCTAGGCTGCATCTACAAACCTCTGGCACAAGGGAGGG
>NW_007172957.1:0-799 GCF_000164805.1 Carlito syrichta | reverse complement strand
AAGAAGAAAGAAAGAAAGAAAGAAAGAGAGAAAGAAAGAAAGAAAAAAAAGAAAGAAAGAAAGAAAAGAAAAAAAGAAAGAAATCAATTTTCCTGCAAACATTCTGCTCTCAGTCTTTCCCTCCCCACCCCCATGACATGTGAGGTTCCACCAAGCTCAGAAGCTTACAGATCCAACCCCCCAATGTCTGCCCCTGCTTTAATGTGAGAATTCCCGAGGCACCCTGGCTGGGTTCCTGCTGGCTCTCCTCTCCAAGGTGAGAAATTTGCCCCAGGCAGGCCAACCCTCCGACTCGGCAATGAGGACCTTCCACCAAGAAAGCCCAGGGACACATTCCTCACCCAGGGACATTTCTTCCTCCCCCATCCCATTTTTCCTAGCTCTAAAGGTAGTCGACCTGCGAACACCATGTAGAGTTTAGAATCTGTGTACGATTCTGATGGTTTTGGAAATGAGGCCTGGCTCTGTGGCCCAGGCTGGGGCGTGCAGACACGACTGTCTTTCACCACCAGCTTTGAAATCGCAGGCTGCAGCGATCATCATGCCTCAGCCTCCAGAGTGGACAGGACTACCGGCATCTCAACCCCAGATCCCCTGTTTGTATGGGCGCAGAGACGGGGTCTCCATGAATGACCTGTGCAGGCCTTGGTCTCTGGGGCTACAGCCATCCTCCCACCTTGGCCTCCCAGAGCACTGGGATTCCAGACTTGGTCCTCAAAGTAAGGCATTCTGGTTCATTTTTGATGAATGATTGAGGCCATGCTCGGGTGCTCAGCCTCATCATACCAGTACTTTGGGA
>NW_007172956.1:0-1366 GCF_000164805.1 Carlito syrichta | reverse complement strand
CCAACTAGTTAACCGACCTAACTAGAGGGCAAACTCGAAATCAACTGTTGACCCAAGCTAACTAGTAGGCCGACTAATTGGCCAACATGTAAGCAATCTATCAAGTCGGCTGAGTAGTCAGCCAATGTGTTAAACCAGCTAATTTGTCAACTGAATAGTCAGCCAACAAGTTATGTCACCTAGTTAACTCGTTAACCAACTAGTTAAGTCAGTTAATTTACTCATTTACCAACTAGTTAAAACAGTTAGCAAACTCATTAACCAACTCATTAAATAAGCTAGGTATCTCATTAGCCAACTAGTTAAGTCAGCTAACTAACTCTGCTGGCTAAACAGCTGGCTAGCTAAGTAAGCTACCAAAGTCAGCTAGTTCATTAATTAGCTAGCTATTTAAGTCAGCTACTTAAGTCTGCTACCAAACTAGTTAGCTAATTAGTTAAGTCAGCTAATTTTTCAGCTAGCTAAATATTTAGGTAACTCTTTAATTCAGGTTAAGTCAGTTAGCTAACTAGTTAATTCAGCCAGTTTAGTCAACTAGCTAAGTAGTTAAGTCAGCTAGCTAAGTCAGCTAGTTAAGACAGCTTTCTAATTTACTCAGCTGCTTTAGACAGCTAGTTAACTAGTTAGCAAATGGGTTAAGTCAGGAGGTTGAGTCAGGTAGTTAACTAGTTAACTGAAGGGTTAAGTCATCTGGTTGTGTCAGCTAGCTAGCTAGTTAGCAAACAGGTTGAGTCAGATGGTTGAGTATGCTAGCTAGCTAGTTAGATAATGAGTTGTCAGCTGCATGAGTAAGATAGATAGCTAGTTAGCTAAAGAGTTAAGTAGGCTGGCTGAATCAGCTAGCTAGCTTGTGAGCTAATGAATTAAGTCAGATACTAAGAAAGCTAGCAAGCACGTTAGATAACTTGCAAGCTAAGTAGTTAACTAGCTGGTTAAGTCAGCTGGCTAGAAACGTGGCTAGCTATTTAACTCACCTAGTTAAGTCAACTTGCTGACAGCAAGGTAACTAGCTATTTAGGTAGTTAAGTCAGCTGGCAAGCCAGCAGGTTATGTAGGAAGGTAGCTAGTTAAGTCAGCTGGCTAGCCATCCAGCGTCTAGTTATGTCAGCTGCATAAGTCAGCTGGCTATCCAGCTGTCTAGCTAGATAGCTAACTAGTTAAGTCTGCTGGCTAGCCAGCTGGCTACTTCGTTCAGTCAGCTAGTTAAGTCAGCTGGCTAGGCTGCTGGCTAGCTATGTAGATAGGCAATTAAGTCAGCTGGCTAGCCAGCTGGATAGATAGTTAAGTCAGCTAGTTAAGTCAGCTGGCTAGCCAGTTTGCTAGCTAGGTAGCTAACTAGTTATGTCAGCTGTCGAGCCAGCTGCCT
>NW_007172955.1:0-739 GCF_000164805.1 Carlito syrichta | reverse complement strand
TGTTAGTGTTAATGATTATTTTTATTCCACTGTGATCCGAGAAGATGCATGATAGAATTTCGGTCCTTTTAAATTTCCTTATGTTTGATTTATGGCCAATTATGTGATCGATCTTAGAATACGTTCCATGAGGTGATGAGTAGAATGTGTATTCTGTGATCTTTGGAATGGAGTGTTCTGTAGGTATCAATTATATCCATTTGACCAAGAGTCACATTGAGGTTCTGGATCTCATTGCTGATTTTTTGTCCTGATGATCTGTCTAGGGTTGTGAGTGGGGTATTAAAGTCCCCAGTTATCATGGTGTTGGAGTCAATATCTTTCTTTAGTTTTCCTAGAAGTTGCTTCATGAAAGTTGGCACACCAATGTTGGGTGCCTATATGTTTAGTATAGATATTTCTTGTTGATGGAGTGAAACTTTTATCATTATTTAGTGGCCCTCTGTATCTTTTTAAATTTTTGATAGCTTAAATGGTATTTTGTCTGAGATTAGGATCACGACTCCTCCTTTCTTTTGTGTTCCATTCACCTGAAAATTTGTTTCCATCCTCTTACTTTGAGTCTGTACCTGTCCTTTCTAATGAGATGGGTCTCTTGAAGGCAGTATATTGTTGCCTGGTGATATTTTATCCATTTTGCCATTCTATGTCTTTTCAGTGGTGCGTTTCGTCCATTCACATTCAGGCTAATTATTGAAATGTGAGAGTTCGTCCCTATCATAGAGTTCTTACAGAGTGT
>NW_007172954.1:0-680 GCF_000164805.1 Carlito syrichta | reverse complement strand
CAAGGTGCAGGTGAGGTAGATACTATTAGGGATTTCTTCTTTGCTCCAGTAGGAAAATAAGAATGGGTGGAAGTATATCAAAGAGAGGGGATGTTCTCAGGATCAGAAAAAAGGAAGCAGTACTGGTATATTGTTATCATCACAGCTATCTAGGCCCCAACATTTTGGTGTCTGAAGGCAAGGACTTAACCGGGATTTCTGGGAGGTGTGGATAAGAAGAGGAGCTCATTTTGATGAGACATCAGATAAATGCTGAGCACCAGTTTGCCCTGTGTCTGAACATCTGCCTTATGGTACCTCTCAGGCATCCATGGGCATCATTCACCTCCTTGACATGGCCCTAGAGAAAGAAGGTGTACCGAAAGCAGAGACTATGAGGAAGATCTGGATAGTGGACTCCAAGGCACTCATTGTCAAGGTACTATCATTCAGGAGACCTGGAGGTTTCCAATACCTACAGCTCCCAGGAACTGGACTGGAAGAGATCTAGGGGCAGACAACAGACAAAATGGAGAGAGCAAAGGAAAGTTCATGGCCTAAGCTCCAGTGCAAAAATTTCTCCCCAAATGAGCCTTCATTGCTCTTGTCCACCTTTGAATATGTGTGTGAGTGTGCATATGTGTGTCCCTTCCAGTCTTATCCCCCATACTTCCTGCCTTAAGCTAACCTTCAGTCACTAT
>NW_007172953.1:0-766 GCF_000164805.1 Carlito syrichta | reverse complement strand
TGAGAGCCAGGAAAATGGAGTTACTTTGGCTTTCTGTTTTTATGGAGGTTGCAATATGACTAAAGTTTTTAAAGGCATGTTATTACACAAAATCACAGTAGTTATGTAAAAGTTACGTATTTAGCCAAAATGATTGTCCAACGATTTTGAAAAGAAAAAGCCTCGCTCTTTTGTAACAAAGACAGTGGGGGAAGGGGGCTAATTGAATTTTGTCTCTTTTTTCTCCCCTCTGTTATTTAAAGAAAAAAAAAATTGGAGATAGTTAATTAAGAAGCTCATGCTCTGGCCTTTGAGTAGCAAGTTGGCCTAGCATTAATGTAATTGATATTAATGGTAAATTTATGGAACATTTTGTAGCCTCGAGTGTTTACAGAAATTCTTTGACTTTTTTCAACTATCACTTAACATGTTCGATAAACTCATGCCATTCTTTGACATGTTTAAACCTTCTATTTTTGTTCTATGCTTTCTTTAACCAGCCATTCTATTATAGAACAAAATGTACCATACAAGATTCTTTCCTATACAATTATTTGCCTTTTCTTTATGCCTTCTTACTAAAAACATTCCTTACACCAACAACTTTCTTTACATATTTCCTAACCTCAGAGCTCTAACCAAAGCAATAAGTTTATATGTAGTGGAAGGGCTTAGATAGGATCCAATGTGAAACTATTAACGAAATCCAAAGCTATACAGAAGGCACCCAAAAGTACAGTGGTGTGTTTTAATTTTTGTCATAATGTCCCTTACCAATAAGGAGCTG
>NW_007172952.1:0-831 GCF_000164805.1 Carlito syrichta | reverse complement strand
GCCAGTCGGCTCACTCATCGGCCAACTTGTTAATCATTTGGCCAGTTGGCTCAGTCTCCAGCTGCCAAAATTTGGCTGACCAGTTTGCTCACTCACTGGCCGACTACTTTAGTCAGTTGACCAGTTGACTCACTCGCAGGCCGACTAGATAAGTTAACTCACATATCTGCTCACACACTTGCTGACTTGTTAAGTAGCTAACAGCTCTGCTGATTAGCCAGCCAACTAGATAAGTCAGCTAAACAATCGGCCGACTAGTGGACCAACTTGTAAACTGACAAGTTAGCTCAGCTAACTAGTCGACTACAAATTAGTTCAGCTAACTAGTGGGCCAACTATTCGACAGACTAGTTTGGTCAGCAAACAAGCAGGCAGCAAGTTAACCTTGTTAACTAGTGGGCCAACTCGTTAGTCAGCTAGTTAACCCAACTAACTAGTCAGCCAACTAATCGGTCGACTTGTTAAACCAGCTAACAAGTAGGCCGAGTAGTCAGGCAATGTGTTAAACAAGCTAAGCAATCCGCCTACTCAGCCAAAAATTTAAGTCTCCTAGCTAATTCGTTCACCAACTAGTTAAGATAGCTAATTAACTGGTTTACTGTGGGTGCCAGCCCCTGCATGTTTTGGCGAGTCCCTTGGAAGACGTGGTGATGTTGGCGAATCTGTAGGGACAGATATTTAAAGAAAGAAAGATGGAAGGATAGATATAAAGAAGAAGAAAGAGAAAGAAAGAAAGTGGACAACTGTTCGGTTAAATGAGCAGAAGCCATTTATTGAAAGTTACAGCCGGTATTTTTCCCAAAAGTTTAGACAGACAGTCTCACAAGACTT
>NW_007172951.1:0-799 GCF_000164805.1 Carlito syrichta | reverse complement strand
AACTAGTGGGGCCAACTCGTTAGTCAGCTAGTTAACCCAACTAACTTAGTCAGCCAACTAATCGGTCGACTTGTTAAACCAGCTAACAAGTAGGCCGAGTAGTCAGGCAATGTGTTAAACAAGCTAAGCAATCCGCCTACTCAGCCAAAAATTTAAGTCTCCTAGCTAATTCGTTCACCAACTAGTTAAGATAGCTAATTAACTGGTTTACTGTGGGTGCCAGCCCCTGCATGTTTTGGCGAGTCCCTTGGAAGACGTGGTGATGTTGGCGAATCTGTAGGGACAGATATTTAAAGAAAGAAAGATGGAAGGATAGATATAAAGAAGAAGAAAGAGAAAGAAAGAAAGTGGACAACTGTTCGGTTAAATGAGCAGAAGCCATTTATTGAAAGTTACAGCAGGTATTTTTCCCAAAAGTTTAGACAGACAGTCTCACAAGACTTTCCACATGAATACGAAACCAGGTGCAGGAGGAGCATCCCCCACCCACCAGATGTTTTCTCAGGTATGAGAGAGGACAAACCCCAAGATTGTCTTATTGTTCCCTTTGCTAGTTATTGCTCTTCGAAAGCAGTGCAACAATCCCTACGAGCCTAATGATTTTCTGATAATCAATAACTACTAAAGCTCACTCAGTAACCATAATGACTAACTTAAACTTTGTTACCTTTCTATTTTATGCTAATACTACTTACACAATGCTATGGAAGCTCTTAGTTATAGCTTAAAGCAATTCCTAAAGATTGTGGCACGGTCCAAAGATCACGCTGGGCTCTTATAGGATGTGGCCCAGGCCAAG
>NW_007172950.1:0-722 GCF_000164805.1 Carlito syrichta | reverse complement strand
TGAACTAGTTAAGTCACCTGGCTATCCAGGTTGCTGGAGAGGTAAAGAGCTAGTTTAGTTTTGTTTAGTCAGTTGGCTAGTCAGCTCTATAACAACTTAAGTCAGCTAGTTTAGACACCTGGCTGGCCAACTGCCTAGCTCATTTATCAAGTATTTAATTCAGCCTGCTTACCAAATCCTAGCTAGATTAGTCACCTCGTTAAGTCAGTTGGCTAGCCTGTTCCTTTGCTAGTCAAAAAGCTAGTCAATTCAGATGGCTAGACAGGTGGTTAGCTAGATATTTCTGCTAGTTAAGTCAGCTGGCTAGCTAGGTAGCTAGCTAGTTAATTCAGCTATTTATGTAAGCTGGCTAGCTAGTTAAGTCAGCTAGTTAAGTCGGTTAGGTAGCTAAATAGCTAGCTAGGTAGCTAGTGAATTATTTCAGATAGTTAAGTCAGCTGGCTATTTAGGAAACTAGATAGTTATGTCTGCTAGTTAAGTAAGCTGGTTAACTAGTTAATCAGCTTGCTATGTCAGCTGGCTAGTCAGTTGCCTACTGAATAGCTAGCTATTTAAGTCAGCTGGCTAGTCAACTGGTTATCTAGGTAGCTAGGTTGTTAAGTCAGCTGGCAATCCAGCGGGATACATAGGTTGCTAGCTATTTAAATCAGCTGACTAGCCACCTGGCTAGCTAAGAATCTCAGCTAGTTAAGTAAGCTGGGTAACCAGCTGGCTAACTAGTT
>NW_007172949.1:0-616 GCF_000164805.1 Carlito syrichta | reverse complement strand
CTAGAGCTGTCAGCTAGTTAAGTCAGCTAGCTAGCCAGATGGCTAACTAGCTATGTAAGCTTGTTTAGTCACCTGGCTTGCCAGCGAGCTAGCTGGTTAAGTCAGCTCGTTAATTCAAGTGTATAGCCAACTGGCTATCTAGGTAGCTCGTTAGTTAAGTTAGCTTGCTAGCCAACAGACTAGCTGGTTAAATCAGCTAGTTAAATCAGTTTGATACCCACCTGACTAGGTAGGCAACTAGCTAATTAAGTCAGCTTGCTAGCCAGCTGGCTAGCTAGTTAAGTCAGTGAGTTAAGTGAGCTGGCTAGCCGGCTGGCTAGCTAAGTGGCTAGCTAGTAAAGAAAGTTGGCTAACCAGATGTCTACCTAGGTAAATCAACTAGTTAGGTCAGCTGGTTAGACAACTGGCTAGCTAGGTGGCTGGCAACTTAAGCCACCTTGTTAGCAGGATGGTAAGGTAGGTGGCCAGCTAGTGAAGTCGGCTGACTAGCTGGCTGACCAGCAAAGTGATTGGGTAGTTTTGTCAGCTGGCTATCCCAATATCCAGCCTGCTGGCTGTCTATTTAACCCAGTAGCCTAGTCAGATGGCCAGCCCTCTAGCTAGCTAGCGGGTTGCC
>NW_007172948.1:0-780 GCF_000164805.1 Carlito syrichta | reverse complement strand
AGCTAACTAGTGAGTTAGTTGACTTAGCTAGCTGTATTACCTAGCTAGCTAGTTAGCTAGCTCACTTGGCTATCTGACATAACTAGTTAGCTTATGAGATAGCTAGCTGAATTACCGAGTTGGTTAATGAGTTAGATAACTGTTTTAACTAGTTGGTAAAGGAGAAAATGGCTGATTTCAATAGTTGGTTAATGTTAGCTAGGTGACTTAACTTGTCTGACGAGTCAGCCGACTAGTTAGCTGGGTTAACATGTTGGCTGCATTCTCGGCCACCCTGTTAGCTGACTTAACATGTTGACCGACTAATTGGCTGACAGTTTAGCTTTGGTAACTTGTTTGCTGAAGATTTCGCCCCATAGTTAGCTTGGTTAAGTATTTGGCTGGCTAGTTTGCTGACCTAATTATTCGGCTGACCAGTTGGCCAAATATTTAACTGACCCAACTAGTCGGTCAAATATTTAGCTGACTTAAATTGTTGGCTGCCAAGTTGGCCCACTAGTTGGCCTGCCTATTGGTTACCTGACTTAACTAGTTGACTGGCCAGTAGGCCGACCAGTTAGTTGTCTTAAGTTGTTGGCCGGCATGGGATCCGACAGGTGAGCTGACTTAACTAGTTGGCTGGTGTGTGAGCAGACTGGTCAGCTGAATTAAGTATTCAGCCAGCGAGTGAGCTGAAACATGCGCTGCCATAACTATTCTGCTGGTGAGAGAGCCTACTGGCGAGCTGACTTAACTAGTTTGCTGGCGAGCAAGCCAAACACTTAGCTGACTAGTTGGTCG
>NW_007172947.1:0-548 GCF_000164805.1 Carlito syrichta | reverse complement strand
TCACTTAACTAGCTGGCTGACTAGCTAGTTGACTTAACTAGCTGACTAACAAGTTGGCTGCCTAGCTGGCTAGCTAGCTGACATAACTAGCTAGCTACCTTGTTGGTTAAACAGCTAGCTATCTCTCTTTAACCAGCTACCTGGCTGGCTAGCTGGCTAGACAGCCAGCAATCTAGCCAGCGGGCTGGCCAACCTGGCTAGCCAGGAAGCTTAAATAGCCAGCCAGCTTGTTGGACAGTGGGGTAGCCAGTCGGCTTAACTATCCAGCCAGCCTCCTTCTCAACCAGCTAGCCAGCTGGCTTAACTAGGTGACCACCTACCTCACCAGCCTGATAAACAGCTTGCTTAACTTACCAGCCACCTAGCTAGCCAGCCGGCTAACCAGCTGTTTTAACTAGCTGACTTAACTAGATAGCCATCCAGCTAGCCAGCAATCATAACTAGCCACCCACCTGGTGAGACAGACAACTAACAAGCTCACTTAACACGCTGACTTAACTAGCGAGCAAGCCACCTAGCCAGCTGACTTAATTAGCTAGCTACCTGGC
>NW_007172946.1:0-794 GCF_000164805.1 Carlito syrichta | reverse complement strand
GATTCCGGAAATGAGAACTCCTAGAACCGGATTTCCTTTTTATTCTCAGTAAGATGCCCTGATTTTTCCTGTCGATTTGGATTCCAAATTCAGTACATCAAAAGACAGATGCCCAGAAATTTCCTAGGGACGTGGATTCCATGATTCCTGTTAACCATTGAAAGTACGTTGTAAACATTTGGCAAGTGCAAAATCCTTGTCCCGTCGCAAAATAAAAAGTGACACGAAAGGGGACGGATTACAGGGTTCATCTTAATACCAGAGGTACATTCAAATATGGCTAGAAGATTCTTTTTGTCCTGGAATCTGGCCTTAGTTGTTCCGAGGAACCTAACGGACTTGTAGTGCCCAATACCCGTTTAAAACTTTTAGGAGGACCAAAATGTTCCTGGAGTCCTGAAATGACCGATTCATTATATCCGCATGCTAAGTTGCTCCAAAACATTTGGGGAGCTCGAAGCTCTGTTTCTTGTTTGTCCCATAGCAGACACCTTGGGAATTTTTTGGATTCTGACGCATACAGCAAAGATTTTTGATTCGTCCTTAGTTGGAGGCTGTGGAGAGTCCTGTATGTGAGGACTCTCTTTCCTTAGATACCTGTTTCAAAACACTGATCTTTGTTCATCGCTTAGTAAGAAGCCATGTGGTGTTTTTGATAGATGACCTGTGGAAAAGAGATTTCTTCCTTTTTTCTTAGCAAGAGGTCATGTAGTTTCCTGCATATGAAGATTGCTATTACCGACATTCATGCCTTCGAATCCTTGCTATTACTGACATTCATGCCTCGAATCCTT
>NW_007172945.1:0-738 GCF_000164805.1 Carlito syrichta | reverse complement strand
CACCACTGTACTTTTGGGTGCCTTTTGTATAGCTTTGGATTTCGCTAATAGTTCCACATTGGATCCTATCTAAGCCCTTCCACTACATGTAAACTTATTGCTTTGGTTAGAGTTCTGAGGTTAGGAAATATGTAAAGAAAGTTGTTGGTGTAAGGAATGTTTTTAGTAAGAAAGGATAAAGAAAAGATAAATAATTGTATAGGAAAGAATCTTGTATGGTACATTTTGTTCTATAATAGAATGGCTGGTTAAAGAAAGAATAGAACAAAAATAGAAGGTTTAAACATGTCAAAGAATGGCATGAGTTTATCAAACATGCTAAGTGACAGTTAGTTGAAAAAAGTCAAAGAATTTCTGTAAACACTCGAGGCTACAAAATGTTCCATAAATTTACCATTAATATCAATTACATTAATGCTAGGCCAACATGCTACTCAAAGGCCAGAGCATGAGCTTCTTAATTAACTATCTCCAAAAATTTTTTTTCTTTAAATGACAGAGGGGAGAAAAAAGAGACAAAATTCGATTAGCCCCCCTCCCCCACTGTCTTTGTTACAAAAGAGCAAGGCTTTTTCTTTTCAAAATCGTTGGACAATCATTTTGGTTAAATACGTAACTTTTACAATAACTACTGTGAATTTGTGTTATAACATGCCTTTAAAACTTTAGTCAATATTGCAAACCTACATAAAACAGAAAGCCAAAGTAACTCCATTTTCCTGGCTCTCAATAGTCCAA
>NW_007172944.1:0-795 GCF_000164805.1 Carlito syrichta | reverse complement strand
TTCTAGCCAGTTGGCTACTAGTTAACTCACCTAGCTAAGTCAGCTGGCTAGATAGCTGGCTAGCTTGGTACCTACAGAGTTAAGTCAGCTTCTACCACACTGGCTTGCTTTTAAGTCACCTAGTTAAGTCAGCTGGCTATCCAGCTGGCTAGATAGGTAGCTTGCTACTTAAGTCAGCTTGCTAGAAAGCTGGCTAGCTAGTTAAGTCACCTAGTTAAGTCAGCTGTCTATCCAGCTGGCTAGCTATATAGCATGCTAGTTAATACAGCTGTCTAGCAAGCAGGCCAGCTATTTAAGTCAACTAGCTAAGTCAGTTGGCTAGCTAGTTGGCTAGCTAAGTAGCAAGCTAGTTAAGTCAGTTGGCTAGCCAACTCACTAGCTAATTATTTCAGCAAGTTAAGTCAGCTGGCAAGCCAGTAAGCTAACTTGGTAGAGAGGTAGGTAAGTCAGCTGGCTAGCCAGCTGGCTTACCACATAATTCAACTAGTTAAGTTAGCTGGCTAGCCAGCTGACTAGTTTGTTAATTCTACTAGTTAAGTCAGCTGGCTAGACAGCTGGCTAGCTAGTTAGGACAGCTAGTTAATTCAGCTTGCTTCAATGCTGGCTAGCTAGGTAGCTAGCTACTTAAGTAAGTTGGCAAGCCAGCTGTCTAGCTGGTTAAGTCAGGTAGTTAATTCAGCTGACCAGTCAGCTGGCTAGCTAGTTAAGTCAGTTAGTTATGTTAGCTGACCAGTCAATTGGATATCTAGGTTGCTAGCTAGTTATGTCAGCTGGCTAGCTAGGTAGCTAGCTAGT
>NW_007172943.1:0-1316 GCF_000164805.1 Carlito syrichta | reverse complement strand
AAAAACAGTGCTTCTAATCTAAGTGTTCTGCGTTTTTATAGAGTTAATGGAAGTTAACGAGAGGCAGCACAAGCTGAGTCTGGTGTGTTTGTCTCTGCTCTGGGGACGATGTCTTGGTCGCACCATATAAAGCTACATTGTCTCTTCCGATATAATTTCACACTCCCCATCTCTTCTCATTTTGGGATGAGAGAGTTTCTTCCTCCTGTTCTCTCATTTGACATATACTGCAGCTTGAAGGGCTTCTTTTGGGGAGTCATGCGAAGACTCCAAAGTTTAGATAAGTGATTATTCTTTTTATGGTATAGTTTGAGCAAAGATTTCATGGTTTCAGAAAATTATAGGAATTAATTTATGTGATGTTTATATTTTTCAGCTTTATGTAATCATAGCTTCTCAAAAAATTTAATGTGCAAAAAAATCCATTTTAATATTCCTCCCATTAATGAATATTTTATGTTCTAGAATGCAGTGTTTATTTAGCATAGGCATTACGTGTTTATATATTGAGACCAAATACTTGGTGTGGTTTGTTTTTAGCAGCTTTAAATAGCATGATATTTTAAAAAGCATTACAGAAAGAAACTTTTATTATTAATTTCTAACACATTCCCATAATGATGAAATAAATCCTAAGTCTGATAGAATTGTGTGATAATAATAATAATAAAATGGTTTTCCCCCCCTGGATTCAGTGCTTAATAAGTGTGCCAAAAATTTTAGGGATGTGGTTGGGTTAAAGGTTTGATTTTTTTGTTGTTGTTGTTAGTTGGAGTCTCACTCTGTCACTCAGACTGGAGTGCAGTGACCCCTCCCGGCCACCGCAGCCTTGACCTCCTGGGCTCCAGCGATCCTTCCGCCTCAGCCTCCCAAGTAGCTGGAACTACAGGTGCACGCTACCACACCTGGCTAATTTTTGATTTATTGTAGAGGTGAGGTCTTGTCAAGTTGCCCAAGCGGGTCTCGAACCCGCGGGCTCAGGCAATCCACTCACCTCGGCCTCCCAAAGTGCTGGGATTTTAGACTGAGCCACCGAGCTCAGCCGATTTTTTTTTTTTTTAGTTGGAGTCTCACTCTGTCGCCCAGACTGGAGTACAGTGGCCGCTTTTTAACATATGGAAGCAATAAGTCTGCAATAAAGAGTTCAATTGGAGAGGATGGTAAGTTTCATACCATTGTTACATCCTTTCTGTGTGGTCTCTTTTAGAGTAAGAACTCTGAAATTGTGCATATTGACACATATATTTAAAGATTATCAGATTCTAATAGTTTGAAAGGCTTTTTATAGGGCCTACATGAATCCCTGTGTAAAAAAA
>NW_007172942.1:0-904 GCF_000164805.1 Carlito syrichta | reverse complement strand
GGCATTACGTGTTTATATATTGAGACCAAATACTTGGTGTGGTTTGTTTTTTAGCAGCTTTAAATAGCATGATATTTTAAAAAGCATTACAGAAAGAAACTTTTATTATTAATTTCTAACACATTCCCATAATGATGAAATAAATCCTAAGTCTGATAGAATTGTGTGATAATAATAATAATAAAATGGTTTTCCCCCCCTGGATTCAGTGCTTAATAAGTGTGCCAAAAATTTTAGGGATGTGGTTGGGTTAAAGGTTTGATTTTTTTGTTGTTGTTGTTAGTTGGAGTCTCACTCTGTCACTCAGACTGGAGTGCAGTGACCCCTCCCAGCCACCGCAGCCTTGACCTCCTGGGCTCCAGCGATCCTTCCGCCTCAGCCTCCCAAGTAGCTGGAACTACAGGTGCACGCTACCACACCTGGCTAATTTTTGATTTATTGTAGAGGTGAGGTCTTGTCAAGTTGCCCAAGCTGGTCTCGATCCCGCGGGCTCAGGCAATCCACTCACCTCGGCCTCCCAAAGTGCTGGGATTTTAGACTGAGCCACCGAGCTCAGCCGATTTTTTTTTTTTTTTAGTTGGAGTCTCACTCTGTCGCCCAGACTGGAGTACAGTGGCTGCTTTTTAACATATGGAAGCAATAAGTCTGCAATAAAGAGTTCAATTGGAGAGGATGGTAAGTTTCATACCATTGTTACATCCTTTCTGTGTGGTCTCTTTTAGAGTAAGAACTCTGAAATTGTGCATATTGACACATATATTTAAAGATTATCAGATTCTAATAGTTTGAAAGGCTTTTTATAGGGCCTACATGAATCCCTGTGTAAAAAAAAAAAGTTTTATAACTTTCAAGTAAGGGAATTTTGCTTTTCTCAATTTCATGTTAGAAAGGTTTATATAGAAAG
>NW_007172941.1:0-864 GCF_000164805.1 Carlito syrichta | reverse complement strand
GAGCAAAGATAATGTATGCACATGGATAATGGCCAGTTTACATGCATCAGCTTATCTCAAAGTGAACTCTTTTCTCCTCACCCCTTTGTGGACCTTTTAAACTGTCTCCTTATCTTTGACTCTAGCCTCTAACCTCTCATCATGTCTTTTCCATTATTTTCTTAAAACGCATATCAAACTTGGCCCATCGTTTGTTTGAAAACCTCTCATGGACATTCTTTGGCTATAGCAACAGATATTTATATTCGCTCTTAAGATTCTGATCTACCCAAACCTCTGTTTCCAGTGTTATTTCTCACATCCTTTTTCTACTCCACTTTGGTGATCACACTGGCCTACTAGCTATTTCCTGAATGATAATTAAGTCTTGCAACCATCCTTTATTGAGTATGCTCAGCATAGCCTTAATACAGACATTTCATCCAAGCAACTTTTAGAGACACTTAGAGTTTCTTAAAGGAAATGGATGATAATACAGATAATTATAGTATGTTATATGATAGGATAGATTATTCAGAGAACCATCGGATTATGGAATACTTAGTCACCTAACCCAGGTGTGGCAGCTAAGTGAGCTCTTAGATGAGAACCGTGTCCCTGGGAGTGAAGGTAGGTGAGTATTTCAAGCAGAAGGAATTATATGAATAAGGAGGTAGGCAGAGTTTTTGTTATTTGAGGAATTAATGTTTTAGTATGGCTGGAGAGTAACTGCTTGTGAGGCTTTGTATGAGGTAAGGATTGACAAATAGGAGTTAAATTATTATTTTTATTTTAAAGATGTGGGGTACAATCCAGGGTTAGGTATACAAATGCTCATTATGCATGTATCCTTGTTGATGAGGTGTGCCCCACAGTGGGAACTAC
>NW_007172940.1:0-751 GCF_000164805.1 Carlito syrichta | reverse complement strand
ATTCAGGTCCACTTATGAGTGAGAACATATGGTACTCTGTTCTTTGTTTCTGTGAAAGATCACTGAGTATGATCGAATCTAAATCCATCCAAGTTGTGACAAAGTCTGTATGTTTGTCTTTCTTTATGACTGCATAATATTCCATTGTGTATATGTACCACATTTTTTTTGAGTTGGAGTCTCACGATGTCACCCAGCCTGGAGTGCAGTGGCTTCTCCCGGCCACTGCAGCCTTGACCTGCTGGGCTCCAGCGATCCTTCCACCTCAGCCTTCCAAGTGGCTGGAACTACAGGTGTGCACTACCACATTGGCTAATTTTTTTTATTTATTGTAGACATGAGGTCTCACCAAGTTTTCCAGGTGGGTCTTGAACCCGTGCGCTCAGGCAATCCACTCACTTCAGCCTCCCAAAGCACGGGATTACAGGCTGAGCCACCAAACCCGGTTTATGTAACACATTTTTAAAATCCAATCCAGTTTCAATGGGAAACATGGTTGGTTCCATGTTCTTGTTATTGTGAATAGAGGTGCAACAAACATACGTGTGCAGGTATCTTTTTTGTAGAATGATTTGAGTTCCTCCGGGAATATTCCCAATAGAGGAATTGCTGGGTCATATGGAAGGTCAATTTCTAGATCTTTCAGGAATTCCACACCATCTTCCAAGAGGCTGCACCAATTTGCATTCCCACCAACAGTGTAAAACCATTCCTTTTCTCCCAAATCCTCACCAGCATCTGTTATTGTTTG
>NW_007172939.1:0-879 GCF_000164805.1 Carlito syrichta | reverse complement strand
ACTCTAAATAAGCTTAGGAAAGACATGAAAACTGTAACATCCAAAAGAAAAATGTAGACAATAACTCATTGGAATGGGTAAGAAAGTTTTAAGCACAAATTAAAAAGCAGCAGTCCTAATCATATTGTCACAGATTCATGTTGCATAGAATGGAAATTGTTCACATGACAAAAACATGCAAAATTTAAAAGATAATGACAAGCGGAAACATGTTGAAACACATGGCAAAAGGGTGACATGTATATTCTGTTAAACAATCTTACAAATGCCAGTAAGGAAATTAATACAACCTCCATTTAAAAGGTCGGAGACAGATTCCTTTTTCAATTACTAATGGCCAGTAAACATGAAAAAAAGCATGCCACTCTATGGATGAAAATGCTAATTGTAAAAATGAAATATCAATATCATTTGTTACCTAAAAAAGTAGCACAGGATGAATATAGAAATCGATTCATCTTTCCAGGAAATCAGTTTGAGAACATGTTTAAGACTCATCAAAGCGGGCATATCCTCTGACTCAGGAATTCTAGGAAATCTCTCAGAAGAGCTATACACAAGAATGCCTGTTCTTAGTGCTGTTTATTTGACAGGAATACATTAAGTTACAGTTTATTCCTTTGTTTTTGTTTTTGTTTTTTGAGGTGGAGTCTCACTCTGTCACCCAGACTGGAGTGCAGTGGCTGCTACCGGCCACCGCAGCCTCGACCTGCTGGGCTCCGGCAATCCTTCCGCCTCAGCTTTCCAAGTAGCTGGAACTACAGGCGTGCACTACCATGCCCGGCTAATTTTTTTTGAATTATTGTAGAGATGAGGTCTCGCCAAGTTGCCTAGGCGGGTCTTGAACCCGCGGGCTCAGGCTATCCACTCACTTCAGTC
>NW_007172938.1:0-606 GCF_000164805.1 Carlito syrichta | reverse complement strand
ACAACAATATCAACAGGTACCCCTGGACAACTCAGCATGTTAAAGGAATCCAAGATTTAGATTCACTCTACCCTCATGAGAAGGGGGGAATGAGAGGACTGTAATAAAGTATACCATAGACTTAGGTTAAGAGCATACTATAACCCAATAAATATGTAATCAGCTTGTGGACAATAGCACAGCCATTTTTAGTTTTCTGTCTTAAAACATAACCTGTAACTGTTTAAAGTTCCAGTTATGGGAAAAACTGCAAAGCTTCAACCCCTTCCCTTATCTCACTTTCCCCTTAGCAACATCCAATCAGGTGCCAGGGGGTAATCACCTAAGTTTCCAAATGTCTCTGCAACTTCCCTAGCTAGTGGACCAAGGTCAGCCCGAGTCAGGCTAGCCAATCCTCCACGATTAAGCTGACCATCAGAGGTTACTACCCAATTAAATGGTAACACAACTGGAAAGCCCCCCCCAAACTCCTCCTCCCTTTGTGTAAAAGCATAAAAGGCATCTGCTTAAGGAAATCAGGGCCTCTGAATGTACTCCGCTATGTCGGCTGTCGACAGAGGCCCAGGCTCGAGCTTGTAAATAAAGACCCTCTTGAACTTTCATCGG
>NW_007172937.1:0-804 GCF_000164805.1 Carlito syrichta | reverse complement strand
TTTTTGCACAGTATTATGTGACATCTCAATGGCAGCATGAGGATTTTCTTTGTCTTTTTTCATCATTTTCACATACAAAATATACTATCTCTAAGCACTCTGTCAAAAGAAAATCCCAGGTAAAAATATTATTAAAAATATGAGCTTAATATTTATAGTTCAGTCAATATTTTATGATCCTCATATTGTTTTTCTTTGTGTTTAACTTTTTTCAACCTTTAATAGGCAAATATCATCATGGTTCTGAGTTTGGTGTTGTTTCCTTGGTCACTTTTGCCAGAATAGCAAAAATAATTCAGTTCCAGTGATAGTGATCGGCTGTATGCATGAGTATAAACCTCAGTTCTGGTCTCCTTCTGTTTTCCCTCAGCTTTGTCTCCTGCTCTGTGTCCAGGTACACTGCTTCAACTCCCACTACCGTTTGCAGCAGTATCTTATTTTCATCATACATGCTGTTTGCTCTGGCCATTACCCAGCCACTTCATCCTCTGTATCATATGGTCACAGCAAAACTAGCATAGGCGTTAGCTGTTATTTCAACCAGCAGCAACTCAGAGATTGGAAATACTCGTACCTTACACTATGATGTGTCAGCCACACAGTTTACATACATTATGTACTGATCTGATGACTGAGTTCTGACCAAAACAGTGAGCAAAGAAGGTCATGCCAGTTTTGAGTGCTTAATAGCCTGTATTTGAATCATCACTTTATTTCTCTTTATGCCAGTATTTTCCAGATCTTCTGTGTGCCCGATTCTCATTAAATTACTCCACTTATGATATATCATCACACTAGTGAGAA
>NW_007172936.1:0-1169 GCF_000164805.1 Carlito syrichta | reverse complement strand
AAAGGACTTCAGGGGGTTAAGGATGGAATTACAAATTTTAGAACTACAAAATTTGAGTTCACAGAGTTGATTCTCAAAAAATGAAAAAAAGACGGTGAAGTGTGGAAACCTCAAAATAAATTTCTGTGATATGTAACTGGGCCAGAGTCACATCAAACCAGGTGTCTTTCCTTCAGTGTGAGCTCTTCGTAGGAAGCAATACGGAAAAAAAATCCCCATGGAAAGGAAATTGAGGGGCTTGGGGAGGAGTGTCCATTTTTCCCATTTCATGTGTAATAGAGAGGAAATGCAGGGGACAACAAGGAAAACATCAAATACACCAGGCTGGAAATCCTGTAACTCGCAGGGCCACATGATCTTTTCTTTGGTAAAATATATTTTGCAATTACTAAAAACAGTGTGTGGATATGATGAGACTTGTCACAACATGAGTTATGTAAACTATAAAATTATCTTTTAGAAATGAAGGCCAAACAAAGCTTCCATCTCCTCATCAGACCATGGTTTATTTTCTACTAGGATAGCAGGGGCCTCTTATTGCTATCAGATCTTTGAGCTGAAAGATGGCCTCAGAGAACATTTGGGGTCTTCACTAATCTCTGCCATGGGTATCTCCCAGGCTGAAGAGAGCCACAGAGGTAGAGTCAGTATGAGCTAAGAACACCACAAATAGGACTATCACACACAATCAGTGTGGTCAGTTAAAAAACAAGCATGTTACCCACTGGCTATGTCCTTATTAATAAGTTCTGTTAAGTGATGAAGGGTTCATCTGTAAATTGTGCATATAAAATCTCAGTGGACAGGTGCGATAACATTAGAGGGCTTATAAAGATGTCATGTTAGCTTTGATGAAGGAGTTTGTGCTAAAGGGTGATAATACACAATAGGTTAGTGGAGAAGAAAATGAGCTGGTTTGTTCTGTAGCAGTTGGAAACCTATTAGAAAAATGGAGAAATAAATTAATGAAAACAGTAATTCCCTCAAAATCTCTGAATATTGGATTGCTTACATGGGAGGAAAATATGAGGTGATTCGCCTAAGCTATTTAGATCAAATGGATCTCTCTAAGACTGTGACACTTGTGTTTGTATTCTTTCAACAAATGGACATTTTAATTTGACATTTAATGATAACTCTAAACAATACTGTTATAGTGAATATTTTTA
>NW_007172935.1:0-932 GCF_000164805.1 Carlito syrichta | reverse complement strand
TCTTCACTAATCTCCGCCATGGGTAATTCCCAGGCTGAAGAGAGCCACAGAGGCAGATTCAGTATGAGCTAAGAACACTACAAATAGGACTATCACACACAATCAGGGTGGTCAGTTAAAAAACAAGCATGTTACCCACTGACTATGATGTCCTTATTAATAAATTCTGTTAAGTGATGAAGGGTTCATCTGTAAATTGTGCACATAAAATCTCAGTGGACAGGTGAGATAACATTAGAGGGCTTATAAAGATGTCATGTTAGCTTTGATGAAGGAGTTTGTGCTAAAGTGTGATAATACACAACAGGTTAGTGGAGAAGAAAATGAGCTGGTTTGTTCTGTAACAGTTGGAAACCTATTAGAAAAATGGAGAAATAAATTAATGAAAACCGTAATTCCCTCAAAATCTCTGAATATTGGATTGCTTACATGGGAGGAAAATATGAGGTGATTCGCCTAAGCTATTTAGATCAAATGGATCTCTCTAAGACTGTGACACTTGTGTTTGTATTCTTTCAACAAATGGACATTTTAATTTGACATTTAATGATAACTCTAAACAATATTGTTATAGTGAATATTTTTAATTTTTAACATTTGATTTTTAATACTAAAGGTACTTGCCATAAAAGATACATTATGAAAATGCTTTCTATGAAAATAATAAATTAATTATGATTTATGGGAAAAAAGAGATTTTTAACATTGAAGACAAATTTGTTAGATAAATTTAGCTTAAGGACACTTTTAAATGCATTACTTGTTAATGGGAGAATTAGCTACTAGATAATAGAATGTACTATTTTGAAGTAAATTTACTTCTAACTGGCTTATGTAATCTATACATGCACACACACACACACACATATATATATATGCACACACACACAGATTAGTGTAAGTAGCTAATATACTCACACACATATTAGTGT
>NW_007172934.1:0-653 GCF_000164805.1 Carlito syrichta | reverse complement strand
AGGCAGAAAGTTAGAAAAGAACAACAGTGTTAAACCATACCTTAGAGCAACAGAAACTATAATACATCTACAGACTATAAAATATAGAATTTTTCATCAGCACTTGGAACATTCTCCAAGACAGATCATATGATAGGCCACAAATCAAGTCTCTACAAATACAAAAACATTGAAATCATATCAAGCACCTTCTCAGAGCACAGTGGAGTAAAGCTAGAAATTAACTTTAAGAAGAGTTTGTCAAACCAAACAGAAACTTGGAATTTAAACAATCTTCTCCAGAATGGCTATTGGGTCAAAAATGAAAACAAGATGGAAATTTGAAAATTCCTTGAAAAAAAATGAAACAAATTATCAAACCCATGCTCAGACAAAAATTTATAGTGCTTAAGGTCTGTATTAATAGGACTGACAGATCACTTATAAACAACTTATAAACATCACACTTTAAAGAACAAGAATAACATGAACAAACCAAACCAAAGCTTGCAGAAGACAAGAAATAATGAAAATCAGAGCATAACTAAATGAATTTATAATTAAAAAAAATACAAAGGGTCAATTAAACAAAAAGTTGCTTCTTTGAATAAATAAACAAAATTAACAGACTACTAGCTAGATTAATTAAGAAATAAAGAGACAGGATTCAAATG
>NW_007172933.1:0-1416 GCF_000164805.1 Carlito syrichta | reverse complement strand
CATTCTCCAGACAGATCATATGATAGGCCACAAATCAAGTCTCTACAAATACAAAAACATTGAAATCATATCAAGCACCTTCTCAGAGCACAGTGGAGTAAAGCTAGAAATTAACTTTAAGAAGAGTTTGTCAAACCAAACAGAAACTTGGAATTTAAACAATCTTCTCCAGAATGGCTATTGGGTCAAAAATGAAAACAAGATGGAAATTTGAAAATTCCTTGAAAAAAAATGAAACAAATTATCAAACCCATGCTCAGACAAAAATTTATAGTGCTTAAGGTCTGTATTAATAGGACTGACAGATCACTTATAAACAACTTATAAACATCACACTTTAAAGAACAAGAATAACATGAACAAACCAAACCAAAGCTTGCAGAAGACAAGAAATAATGAAAATCAGAGCATAACTAAATGAATTTATAATTAAAAAAAATACAAAGGGTCAATTAAACAAAAAGTTGCTTCTTTGAATAAATAAACAAAATTAACAGACTACTAGCTAGATTAATTAAGAAATAAAGAGACAGGATTCAAATTACCTCAATCAGAAATGAAAATGGAGACATTACACTGATACAACAGAAATTCAAAAGATCATCCAAAACTATTATGAACACCTCTATGCAAACAAACTAGACAAACTAGAGAAAATGAATAAATTCCTGGAAACATACAATCTCCAACTTTGAACCAGGAAGAAATAGAAAACCTGAACAGAACAATAACAAGTAGTACGATTGAAACAATAACTAGATGTCTCCCAGCAAAATAAGTCTAGGACCTGGTGGACTTACAGCTGAGTTCTATCAGACATTCAAAAGAGAATTGGTACAAATTTTACTGAAGCTATTTCACAAGATAGAAGAGGAAAGAATTCTATCTAACTCATTCTATGGGGCCAGTATAACTCTGATTTTAAAACCAGGAAAAGACCCAACAAAAAAAAAAAGAACTGAAGACCAATATCCTTTATAAACATAAATGCAAAAATTGTCAAGTAAATATTAGAAAAGTGAATTCAACAGTACATTAAAAAATTATTAATTTATCATGACCAAGTGGAATGCAAGGATGGTTCAACATATGCAAAACAATATATGTGATCCACTGCATAAACAGAATTACAAACAAAATTCATCATTTTGTTGATCATTTTAAGAAACACAAAAAAGCATTTGATCAAATCCAGCACCCCTTCATAGTGAAAACCCTCAGCAAAATGGACATAGAGACACCATTTCTCAAAATAATAAAGGCCATAACCCACAGCTAATGTCTTATTGAAGAAAAAGAATTGAATGTATTCCCTCTCAGAACTGGAATGAGGCAAGTATGTTTACTTTCATCACTCATATCCACTTAGTCCTTGCAGTCCTAGTTATAAATCAGATATATATATATAGTATCCAA
>NW_007172932.1:0-3953 GCF_000164805.1 Carlito syrichta | reverse complement strand
AAAGAGAATTGGTACAAATTTTACTGAAGCTATTTCACAAGATAGAAGAGGAAAGAATTCTATCTAACTCATTCTATGGGGCCAGTATAACTCTGATTTTAAAACCAGGAAAAGACCCAACAAAAAAAAAAAGAACTGAAGACCAATATCCTTTATAAACATAAATGCAAAAATTGTCAAGTAAATATTAGAAAAGTGAATTCAACAGTACATTAAAAAATTATTAATTTATCATGACCAAGTGGAATGCAAGGATGGTTCAACATATGCAAAACAATATATGTGATCCACTGCATAAACAGAATTACAAACAAAATTCATCATTTTGTTGATCATTTTAAGAAACACAAAAAAGCATTTGATCAAATCCAGCACCCCTTCATAGTGAAAACCCTCAGCAAAATGGACATAGAGACACCATTTCTCAAAATAATAAAGGCCATAACCCACAGCTAATGTCTTATTGAAGAAAAAGAATTGAATGTATTCCCTCTCAGAACTGGAATGAGGCAAGTATGTTTACTTTCATCACTCATATCCAACTTAGTCCTTGCAGTCCTAGTTATAAAATCAGGATATATATATATAGTATCCAAATAGGAAAAGAATAAATCACACTATCTCTGTATGCCAATGATATGATCTCACAACCAGAGAATCTTAAACACTCCTCCAAAGATTCCTGAACTTGATAAAAGAATTTGGTAATGTTTCAGGATACAAAATCAACACATACAAATTAGTACTATTGCTATACTCCAATAGCAACCAAGATGAGTATTAAATAAAGAACTCAATTCCATCTGCAATAGCCACCAAAAACCTAAGTTATCTAAGAATATCAAGAAGTTGAAAGGTCTCTACAAGAAAAACTATAAAACCTTGATGAATTAATTGTAGAGGACACAAACAAATGGAGACATATCCATGACCATAGATTGGAAGAATGAACATTGGTAAAATTACCATATTTCCCAAAGTTATTTACAGAAAAAATGCAATCCCTATCAAACTACCAACATCATTTTTTACAGACTTAGAAAAAAGAATCCTTAAATTCATATGGAACTAAAAAGAACCAGAATAGCCAAAGCAACCTTAACCAAAAAAAAAGAAGACTGGAGTCTTCACATTATCTGACTTCAAATTATACTAAAAGACTGTATATACTAAAAGAGCAGACATATAGACCAATGGAACAGAATAGAGAATCCCAAATACCTACAACCAAATGATCTTTGACAAAGCAGACAAAAACATACACTGGGGAAAGAATACTCTACCCAATAAGTAGAAAAATTGGATAGCTATATGCAGAAATATGAAAATTGATCCCTTTCTCTCCCCATATGTGTACTGACAATTAAGTTTGTGAACTTATTCTAGAAAAAGAATAATGTACCTCTATGTGGTAAGGTCCAGAAGATATTCATTATCCTCTTTCCAGGGCTCATCCCCTTTCCTTGCTCCGGTTGTATCATGAGCTTCGGTAGGGAAAATGAAATTCCTACACACAGGAAGAGAAAAGGTCAAAGTAATTTTGGGTTAGTGGCTTAAGAGCTTATCACAGAAATCCAGATAATGAAATAAACCCAGAACGTGGTAGGGAAGTGCGAGGTAGAGAAAACTGTGTCTGAATGATTAGAAAGAATGAATAAGGGAAGGGGTTCCTGGGCCTAAAGGCAGTATATTGATCCTATCCTGCACCTGAGTGAATCAAAATTTTCCCTCACTTGAAGCACGATAACCTTAGAGTAGGGACCCAGCCAGGGAAAAGAGGTCTGGGAATGCAATATCAGACACACTATACATGCAAGTACAACACACACACAACAAATATACATGCACACATAAAACTTCACTACAAAATCCAGACACTCTTTGGGGGCATCTGAAAAAAAAACTATTTCTGAGTCAGAAACATGGCAGCTGCCACAAAAAAGCTTAAGATCCCCACAGGCTGAGTCTGAGGCCTAAATCGGGTCAGCGTTACCTAGTGAGACCGGAGGGCTGAAGATCCCCAGCATCACTCTCTGAACTAGGGTCTTCTGAGCGGGACTCAATGCTTCCACTCCTTTTGGGTGAAGGCCACAGTCACATCCCAGAAGGCCATTAATGCCTGGAACACAAATCATCCCTGCTCACTCAAGAGCCAGTCATGCCCACTAATCAGCTCAAACCACTAACCACGACTAAGGCAGCAAGAAAGAATTAAGAATTTATGGACACTTAGATGAGATGTATAGATTCTGATTTTAACCTGGACCTTGGTTCTTGTACATTCAAGACTATTAATCCCCTCCAAGCCCTGATGCTGGTTCTGTTTCTGGGGTCTCTATTCTTTTCTACTGATCAAACACTCAGATTTAATTACTGTAATTACATTAGGACTTGAAATCAGGTGGGTTGATTCCTCTCACTTTATTTTTTATTTAAAAGGTTGATTTAGCTATTTTAAAATAGCTCGTGTCTATATCTATAAAAAACATTGCGGGAATTTTGATAGGACTTCCTTAAACCTGCAAATCAATATGATCAGAGCTGACATCTTCACTATGTTGAATCATCTTCAAATTCATTCACATAGTATGTTTCTCAATTTATTTAGACATTGTATTATTAATTTCATCAATATTTTGTGGGCTTCACCAAACAGATTCCACACATTTTGTTAGATTTACACCTAATAATTCCTTCAGTTCTTTTTTATGGTAATTATAATGGAATTGTGATAATATGTTCATTGCTATGTTATGTATAATACTATTGTTTGCATGCTCACTTAGCTCAAAAAGTTTTTTTCCCCTGGGTTCCTGGAAATTTTCCACGTACACAATCATGTCCTCTGTAAACAGAGACAGTTTTATTTCTTCATTAATGATTTGTATACCTTTTATTTCCTTATTTCTCTAACTAAACTTGCAGCACTATTTTGAATAAGAGCAGTAAGAGTAGACATCCTTGTATAATTCCCAGTCTTAAGAAGAAAACATTTGGTCTTTTACCATTAATAATAATGTTCAACAAACATTAGGATAACTATTACCAAAGAAAGGGAAAGGTTTCCTTTTGTTTTATACATTTTAGTGGGTGTGGAGAAATTAGAACTTTGTACATTGACAATGGGAGTGTAAAGTGGGCAGTTTCTATGGAAAAAATATTGGCAGTTCCTAAAAAAGTGAGGCATACAATTACCGTATGATCCAACAATGCCACTCCTATGTTTAAACTTCAAATAATTGAAAGCAGGGACTCAAATAGATACTTGTATACCAATGTTCACAGCAGTAATGTTCACAAAAACTACAAACAGCCTGAATGTCCATCAGTTAATGAATGGATAAAGAAAATATGATATCTACATACCATGGAAGATTTTTTGGCCTTAAAAAGGAAAGAAATTCTGATAAGTGTTTTCAAGAAATAAGTCTTGAAAGTGTTATGCTAAGTGAAATAAGCCAATCACAAAAGGACAAATATTGTATGATGCGATTTATGTGAGATACCTAGAACAGGCATATTCATTGAGACAGAAAGTAACATAGACGTTACCAGGAGCTGGGGGGAGTAGGGTCTGGCGAATTGCTTAATGGATACACAGTTTCAATATGGAACAATAACAAAGTTCTGGAAATGATGGTGGTGATGGTTGCACACCAATGTGAATATACTTAATGCCACTGAATTGTACATTTTAAAATATTTAAAATAATGCATCTCATGTATATATTATCACAATTTTAAAAAGAATATTAGCTGTAGATTTTTTAAAAAGAGGGTTCCCCTGTGTTCCTCTTGTTCTGAGAGTTAGTTTTGTTTAAAATGGTTGCTGAATTCTGTCAAATTATTTTACTACAGCACCTGGTAGAATTGTGATTTTTCTTCTCTAGTTTGTTAATATGGTGGATTACATTGACTGACATTTCAAATATGGAGCTAGCCTTGCATCACTG
>NW_007172931.1:0-837 GCF_000164805.1 Carlito syrichta | reverse complement strand
TGCACATCAGTAACATTTAATCAAAATTATGAAGCCGAAAATACCGAGTCCACTGAGAAAATGTAAACAAATTTTCAGAATGGAAAAAGGTGTATTAAATTACGATACTGTTTTATTTTCTTAATTTATTTTTTTTGAGTTGGAATCTCACTCTGTCACCCAGAGTGGAGTGCAGTGGCCGCTCCCGACTACCACAGCCTTGACCTGCTGGGCTCTGGCGATCCTTCCGCCTCAGCCTTCCAAGTAGCCGGAATTACAGGCATGCACTACCACACCCAGTTGATTTTTTTATTTATTGTAGAAGTGAGGTCTCACTGCCCAGGCGGGTCTCGAACCCGAGGGCTCAGGCAATCCACTCACCTCAGCCTCCCAAAGGCGGAGGATTACAGGCTGAGCCACCGAGCCTGGCCTTATTTTCTTAAATTTTTAAGATTTATTGTGCATTCTTCCTTCTGAATAGCACTTAGGTGCACTGAATCTCAAGGTTCAGTTATCTAAGAATGGTATAGATCTGGAATCTCAAAAAGTTTCTATTTAGCCAGAAAAAAGCATTCAGAATTTTTGTGAGAAAAACTGCAGTTGTCAATTTTGATGACAGATATATACCATGTATTCTAATGTATTAAAAGGAAAAAGAGTTATCATTGGAGTATTATACACTTCTTAAAAAATCAATCCCTGCATAATGAACATTTCTAGGCCCAATCCTGAATTGTAACCATTTTTAAATAAAAAAATAGAATTAACAAATAAGTCAGTTTCATGTTTTAATGCTTTTATTTATTTATTATAATTTTTTATCAATATTTTTTATTATGATATTGTGGGGTACAGTTA
>NW_007172930.1:0-1520 GCF_000164805.1 Carlito syrichta | reverse complement strand
CAATCAAACCCCAAAATAAAGAAAACAAACCCTTGAAAAAATGAAAAATGAATAATGTGGGAAAAATCATGAAGAAAGAGGCATTGCGTATGTTTATACTGTTAGAAGTGTGAGTTAGGTTTTAAAATTGTGAAACACTTTGGGGTTAGCTGTACATGTGCTAACAGCCTACAGTATAGAAACTGCAATCTTAGGAATACATTTGAGAGAAATCATTCCCCGATGTAATGAAAAGACATGGACTATAACAGTTATGTCATCATAGTTTCTTAGCTACGGTCTCAAAACCATACAAATGTTCATCCACAAGTTTGAAAAACAGATTTGAGGGTCATCAGAAAATGACGAAAAATGAATAATGTACATTAATATGGTTGCATGTAGAAAACCAAATTTTTATCAAAACCAAATTCATGCTTACCATGTTATGACCTCATGTACTGCGATAAAAGAAGTAAAACAAGCCCCTTTTTTGGAAATACATACAACTATGCTAAAATGAGGCTAAAATATAATACCCTGATAATTAACTTAATATTTACCTTCACCTAAATGCCAGAAATTTAGTTTCTTTAGCGAGATAGTAAGCATAAAATGAAGAATTTTATTATGATCTTAGTAGGCTTCCTCCATTGAAAACTAAAGGTTATATGATTGCAAAATTAGAGAATGTAAGTAAGAAACCTATACCCCTTTACTAATGAATATAGAAAAGGCCAAAATCAATTCAATTGCTCTTTCTAACAATAGGCAAAAATGTAGTGTTCAATTTAACTTGGTTTTTGCTAAGACTTTGTCATGCCTGTGTCATCAGTGATATTTGTCTGTGGTTTTCTTTGTGTTTTCTTCGCGTGTGTCTGTCTTGTTTTGCTAAGAGAGTAGTTCTGGGCTCATATAGTCAGTTTGGAATTATTTCTGCTGCTTCAATTTTTGTGAAGAGTTTAAATTTAACTTATATTTCCTTTTCAACTGTTTAGGAAAATTCAGCTGTGAAGCCATCAGGCGCTAGGCTCTTTTTTTCTCCCTCTCTCTTTTCTTTATCTTGTTTTCTGCTTTGTTTTTTTTTGTTTTGTTTTTTGAGTTGGGGTCCCCCTCTGTTACAGGCTGAAGTGCAGTGCACTGACCATTCTTCTGCTTTGGATCCTCTGTTTTATTTTATACAAAACTATTTGCTGAGTCAAAGATTGAGTGAATGATGAGTCTTCACTCTTCTAGGGAAAATTGGTGCAGGCTGATTTCCTAAAGAGGTTACAGTTATGAAAATGGCTTAGGTAATCCTATGATTGCAAGGCACAGAGTGAAGTAAAGACTAATGACACCACTGGATGGAAGTCAGTGCAAAAATCCAAATTTTTTTACTGAAAATAAGTAAAGAAGTCTTTTATTCTCAGTGAAGTGTTCTAATGCTTTCAAATATATCTTCCACATTACTTCCCATAATTTAAAAGAAGGCCAATCCTATCAAGCTTTCCCATTTTCCTTTCTTGCTGCTCCTCCCTATTTTCTCAACCACAATGGGT
>NW_007172929.1:0-775 GCF_000164805.1 Carlito syrichta | reverse complement strand
CAATACGCAAAAATGTAGTGTTCAATTTAACTTGGTTTTTGCTAAGACTTTGTCATGCCTGTGTCATCAGTGATATTTGTCTGTGGTTTCTTTGTGTTTCTCGCGTGTGTCTGTCTTGTTTTGCTAAGAGAGTAGTTCTGGGCTCATATAGTCAGTTTGGAATTATTTCTGCTGCTTCAATTTTTGTGAAGAGTTTAAATTTAACTTATATTTCCTTTTCAACTGTTTAGGAAAATTCAGCTGTGAAGCCATCAGGCGCTAGGCTCTTTTTTTCTCCCTCTCTCTTTTCTTTATCTTGTTTTCTGTTTTGTTTTTTTTTGTTTTGTTTTTTGAGTTGGGGTCCCCCTCTGTTACAGGCTGAAGTGCAGTGCACTGACCATTCTTCTGCTTTGGATCCTCTGTTTTATTTTATACAAAACTATTTGCTGAGTCAAAGATTGAGTGAATGATGAGTCTTCACTCTTCTAGGGAAAATTGGTGCAGGCTGATTTCCTAAAGAGGTTACAGTTATGAAAATGGCTTAGGTAATCCTATGATTGCAAGGCACAGAGTGAAGTAAAGACTAATTACACCACTGGATGGAAGTCAGTGCAAAAATCCAAATTTTTTTACTGAAAATAAGTAAAGAAGTCTTTTATTCTCAGTGAAGTGTTCTAATGCTTTCAAATATATCTTCCACATTACTTCCCATAATTTAAAAGAAGGCCAATCCTATCAAGCTTTCCCATTTTCCTTTCTTGCTGCTCCTCCCTATTTTCTCAACCACAATGGGTCG
>NW_007172928.1:0-751 GCF_000164805.1 Carlito syrichta | reverse complement strand
ACAAACGTGATCTAAACCAACAGTTACAATGATAAAATCATAAGTCAAAATGAGCGAAAGAGAGAAGTGCGAGAGGGATAACAGATATACATACCAGCTATCAGGTGAAAAACAGTCACAGGATTGGGAAGAAGTGAAGAAAGACATGTAAGAAAGATTGCCTAAGGAGTACTGATAACTACACAGACACAGGTCAATAAAATCGAGAGACAGTGTAAGTCAGAAGGTCAACAGCAGACGTGATCTAAACTAACAGTTACAATGATAAAATCATAAGTCAAAATAAGCAAAAGGGAGAAGTGCAAGAGGGAAAACAGATATACATACCAACTATCAGGTGAGAGAGAGACACAGGGCTGGGAAGAAGTGAAAAAAGACAGGTAAGAAAGATTCCCTAAAGAATACTGATAGCTAAACAGAGACAGGCCAAAAAAATCAAGAAACAGTATAAGTCAGAAGGTAAACACCAAACGTAATCTAGACCAACAGTTTCAATGATAAAATCATAGGTCAAAATAAGCGATCAGACTAGAGTCACTTCTGTGATCTCCGATTCCAGCCTCTCCCTTTTGTTTTTCGTTGCAGCATAGGGGTGGGGCTTTGTCTCCTGTTTCACACTGTTGCCTTAGTAGCTGAGGTAAAGTTTGTTGCTAGGTGGGCGGGGCAATGGAAGTCTCTGCCTGGAGAATGGCAAGGCAGTTTAAGCAGATCTGTTTTTCTCCGCTTGTCTGGGTCCTCTGGCTTGGGGTCT
>NW_007172927.1:0-692 GCF_000164805.1 Carlito syrichta | reverse complement strand
GGGCAATGGAAGTCTGCCTGAGAATGGCAAGCAGTTTAAGCAGGTCTGTTTCTCACTTGTCTGGGTCCTCTGGGTTGGGGTCTCACGCTGTGTGCTCAGCCAGGGTGGACCTGGAGTTCCAGAGCTCCAAAGTTCCAAAAGGCAGGCTGTAAATGATGAGAGTGGCACTGGGTACCTACAGAGTATTCAGCCAGTAATGGAACCGGTGTCTCTGAGGGGCGGGCGCTCAGAGCCTCCCCGTGCGACCTGTGGTGCCGGGTGCAGGGCCGGGGAGAGAGCTGGAGGGAGCAGGGACCCAAAACAAAAAACGCATGCTGCAATACCTGGCCTTAGGAAATGAGGTAAAGTTTGTTGCTATGTGGGCAGGGCAATGGAAGTCTCTTCCTGGAGAATGGCAAGGCAGTTTAAGCAGATCTGTTTTTCTCCGCTTATCTGGGTCCTCTGATTTGGGGTCTCACGCTGAGTGCCTCAGCCAGGGTGGACCCGGAGTTCCAGAGCTCCAAAGTTCCAAAGGGCAGGCTCTAGACAGCGAGAGTGGCACTGGGACCCAACAGAGGACTTCAGCCAGAAATGGAACCAGCGTCTCTGAGGGGCGGGTGCCCAGAGCCTCCCTGTGTGACCAGCGGCTTGATGCCGGGTGCCCGGGCTGGAGACAATGCAGCCGGGGAGGGATTTGGAGGGGGCTGGGACTG
>NW_007172926.1:0-844 GCF_000164805.1 Carlito syrichta | reverse complement strand
ATGGAGACACCAGTGACAAAAAAGATGGCTCCCTCATGTGTCATGATGGGCGTCCACGGATCCCCAGGGACAGGCCCGTGAGGGTGGAGGATAATGGCATGATAGGGAGAGGAAGGGGCATTCCCCCCACCTGAAGGTGGCAGACAGGGTGACCAGAACCTGAATTGGTCGTGGCGTTGCCCAGCTGAGTTGATCTCTCTGTGCACGATGGCTGCCCTAGCTTGGGGCCATCTGTTCTGTGAGCTCACACACGTCTTTGCAGTGGGGTATGAGTGTGGTGGGTGGAGGCAGGCCTTCTATTCCACGTGGCCGAAGGAGCTGGACCAACATTCCGGGTGGCCACCTTTGAAACATCCCATGAACAACAGTCTGGAAAGTGCCTTTTCCTCTCCAATCCATGAGGTTGACCCCTCGTACTGGGTAACAGGGGTGGTGGTGATGGTGGTAGTGATTATTATTATTAGTTAGAGTCAGTATCCTCCTCTGCCACCCAGGTGGAGGGCAGGGGCACCCTCATGGCCACCGTGGACTCCAACTGCTGGGCTCAGGAGATTCTCCCACCTTGGGCCCCCGAGTGGCTGGAAACATAGCCCTGCACCACCACGCCCAGCTAATCTTTGGATTTATTTTTGATGGCCAAGACGAGATCTCACCCCATGTCTTGGGCTGGTGTCGGACCCACAGTCTCAGGCCATCTACTCACCTCAGCCTCTGAAGGGCCGGAATGCCAGACTGAGCTCCTGAGTCTGGCCTGAGGCTGTGGTGGTGGTGGTGATTTTTATTATTATTCTTAGTTGGAGTCCCCCTCTGTCACACAGGTCAGAGTCCAGAGTCCCACACTCGG
>NW_007172925.1:0-483 GCF_000164805.1 Carlito syrichta | reverse complement strand
GTGTTTGGATCATCGTGAACAGAGATCATTTGGCAAGGAGGCCCCAGCTTGGGTCTAGAGCTCCCAAAAGACCCTTGATCAGTAAACAATTGGGATGTGGCTTTGGGAGGCTGAGGCAGGTAACCACTGGAGCCCTGGAGTTCGTGATCAGCCTGGGACACATAGCAAGAAATCAGCTAGCCCTGAAACACAAACAATGGAGTCACAGTTGGTGTCACTCCCAGTCCCAGCTACATGGCATGTGGTGGATTTCCTTTGGGGCATTCCTTTGGGTCGCCCCCGCTGACAGATTGTGCAAGTCCAGGTTGGGTATCGTGGCTCATGGCCGTCAGTCCAGTGCCCTTGGAAGCCTAGCTGGGAGGCTGCCTGAGACTAGGTGTTGGAGACCAGCCCAGGCTACGTGACCAGACCTTGACTCGGCGGGAGGTCCCCAAAATTGAGTCAGGCATGGTGGCCTCCAGAGTCCCAGCTGCTTGGGTGCTA
>NW_007172924.1:0-384 GCF_000164805.1 Carlito syrichta | reverse complement strand
GGTAGCTAGGTAGCTAGCTAATTAAGTCAGCTGGATAGCCTGCGGTCTAGCTCGTTAAATAGGCTAGTTAAGTCGGTTGACTATTACACCTGGCTAGGAGAGTAGCTAGGTAATTAAGTGTGCTGGCTAGCCAGATGGTAAGCTAGTTAAGTCAGCGAGTTGTGAGTTGGTTAGCTGGCTATCTAGCTAGTTAAGCTGGCTGTCTAGCCGGATGTCTATCTAGTTAAGTCAGCTAGTTACATCAACTAGATAGCCGGCTGGCTAGCTAGGTTGCTGGTAAGATAAGCCGGCTGGTTAGCAGGCTGGTCGGGTAGGTGGCCTAGCTGGTTAATCAACTAGTTTAGTCTGTTTGCTAACCAGCTGCCTAGTTAGTTAAGTCAGTTG
>NW_007172923.1:0-850 GCF_000164805.1 Carlito syrichta | reverse complement strand
TACCTCTCCATTCCATTCCAGTCCTCTCCATTCTATTTTCATTCCTTTGTAATCCATTACAGTACTTTTCTTTTTTCTCCATTCCACTTCATTCCAATCCACTTCTCTTTGTTCAATTCCGTTCAACCCATTCCATAACATCCCATTCCTCTCCATTTCATTCCATTCCATTTCTCTCCATTCTGATGCATTCCATTCCTGTCCATTCCATTCCTATCTATTCCAGTGCATTCAATACCCGTCCATTCCAGAACAAACCTCTCCATATAATTTAATTCCATTGCATTACTCTCCATTCCATTCCTTTCCTCTTCTTTCCATTTAATACCTCTCCATTACACTGATTCCATTCCATTCCATTCCATTCCTCTCCATTCCATTCCTTTACATTTCATTCCTATCCTTTCCATTACATTCCTCCCCATTCCATTCCATTCGTCTCCATTCCATTCTTCTCCATTCCATTGCATTCCTCTCCTTTGCAATCCATTTCATTCTATTCCTCTCCACTCTCTTCTCTCCATTCCCCTTAATTCCTCTCCTTTCCACTCCTTTCCACTCCATTCCATTCCTCTTTATTCCATTCCATTCCCTTTCATGCCATTCAATGCAAATCCTCTCCATTCCTTTCCATTCCTCTCCATTCCTTTCCAAAATATCTCCATTCCCTTCCATTGCTCTCATTCACTTCCATTCCATTCCGTTTCATTCCATTCCATTCCATTAGACTTCATTCCTTTCCTCTCTGTTCCATTTCATTCCTCTGAATTATATTCTATTCTGTCACATCACATTCTATTCCTCTCCATACCATTCTTTTGCTCTTCATTCCTCTCCATTCCATTACTTT
>NW_007172922.1:59988-68150 GCF_000164805.1 Carlito syrichta | reverse complement strand
ATCCCCCTACTGGGAATATACCCTGAAGAACACAAATCACTCTATAAAAAAGATACCTGCACACGTATGTTTATCAGCAGCATTGTTCACAATAGCAAGAACCTGGAAACAACCATGCTGCCCATCAAAAGAGGACTGGATTTAAAAAATGTGGTACATATACACAATGGAATACTATGCAGTCATAAAAAAGAACAAAATCATGAATTTCGCTGCAACCTGGATGGAACTAGAGTTTATAATACTGAGTGACCTCTCACAGAAACAAAGATCCGAATATCACATGTTCTCACTCATATAATGGACCTTGAACATCCAATGCAATACTATAAGAAAATGACTGATGGTACTGGGAAACTATGGGGGGGAGGGGGATGGAATTAACAGTAGCAAATATCTGTCAGGGGATGGGAAAACACCTCTTATCAACAGGGTGCCTGAATGAAACGTAACTGTACATCTAACCCTTAACTGTACCCCACAAAACCATAATAAAAAATACTGATTAATGAAAAAAAAAAAATAAGTGGACAAGTAATGTATAGATTTGATGTGAAGTTGATTTAAAGACTATAATTATTCCATGCCCAAAAGGGCATTCTTTTTTTTAATTTGCCAGTGCAGAAACTGAGGCTCAGAAACGTCTTAGCTCATACACAGCTAGAGTTCTAACCATCGTCCTCCTGACCCCAGAGCCCCTGCCTTTCCCCTGTGCCTTGCTGCTGTCTCCCATTTCTGCAAATTCTGATAAGTGCCCCACAGCCAACGAGCTCCTGTTCCATGGTTTGAGTCTCCTGGAGAGATAGTCACATAACCAATAAGGTCTCTTGCTCCTGAGTTGCTTTGAGTCTTCTGGGCTGAGAATCTTCGGTCCGGCAGTCATTGTTGGTTTCTGTAATTTTAATGAAGAAGGGCCACTCCCCCTTGACTCCAGGTCTTTAAACTCTTGAATTTTAATAACCAACTCCACTTATGATTTGCAAATTTCAAGGCAGGAATTAGCAGAAAATTCCATATTTCATAGATGCTGAATTGGACTATTATCTCCATGCAGCAGGTGCCAATTTCCTGTCAAATGGTGAAATGCTGTAATTATCTATAGAATTCTATTCAAATTCTAAAAGTAGATAAATAACCAATGGGAATATCATTTATTCATTAGAATATGAAGAAAAGAGGAAATATTACTGTCCGTGGTGGTAATGAGGCTACCTTGCAAGGGAATGCCCAGTTCACTGATGCAGGGTGGAGGATTCTAGATTCATTAAGCTTTTGGGTCTGCAGGAGAGAGGAACTTCCATTAAACACCTGAACAGACGAGATAATGGGCTACTGATTGAGAGGCTAACTGTGAGAAGTGGTGGTGCCATCTTATTTTTCTTGCAGCGGATAGAAAGAGCATACTAGAAACTACTAGAAAACTACCTAAAACTTCCTATTCCCTATTGTATATCCCCTCTTCATGAACTTGACAGTCTAGCCCTATTCTTCCTGCCCACATTTCTTCTTGCTTTCTTCCTGCCCACATTTCTTCTTGCTTTCTTCCTGCCCACATTTCTTTAGCATAGATGTCCTACAGACACTCACAGACATTTCTGTCTTAATAGCTCTCACTGTTTCACTTGAAAAGATATCCATCCCCTTGCCTCTAAAATGACAAATTATATAGTTCATTCCTGCATTCTTGAGTTGTATATGCCAAGCTCAGAATCAAGGGAGCCCCTCTATCCCTTTACTCTGGACTCAGACTAATGAGGTTCAAATCACAGCCTCTTCTCACCATCTGGGTCTGTTTCCTCCTCTGTAAATGGGGGTAGCCACAGTATCCACATCTAAGATTGTATGGGAACTGACTGAGAGATTGCAGGATGGGTTTTAGCACAGTATCTGGCAAAGAGAAAGTACTTAGTAAATATTAAGTGAACATGGTGATGATTGTGGTGGTGGCGATGATATTGATAGTGATAATGGCAGGAACAATGATGATGATGGTGATGGTGATAAGGATAATGATGGTGATGACACTGGTGATGGTAACGGCAATGGCAGTGGTGATGGTACTGATGACAACAGTGATGTTGGTAATGATGATGGTAGTAGCAGTGATATTGGTGATGGTGATGATGCCGGGGATGGTAATGATAAAGAGGACGATAATGGTGGTGACTTTGGTGATGTTGGGGACAATGGTGGTGATGGTGGTGATGATGGTAGTGGTGGTGATATTGATGATGGTGATGATGCCGGGGATGGTAATGATAAAGAGGACAATAATGGGGGTGACTTTGGTGATGTTGGTGACAATGGTGGTGATGATGGCGATGGTGATGACAACAATGGTGATGGTGGTGATAAGGATGATGATGATGCAGTGATGATGATTAGTATTATTTTACCCCAAGGATAAAAATAGTTAAAACTTGTTAGTTACATCCAGAACATGGATAGGATCATAGTGTGTGCATGTAGCCAGAGGCATACAATGGCAACCAGTTCCCTGTCCTTCAATGACCCTCTTAGAGAGAGAGAACTGGCCAGCTCTACTCCAGGCTTATAGGCAAGTATTCTCTCCATCTATGTGCCTTTCGTGATCTTTTCTCTTGGGCATGAGGGTGTAGTCTTTTGCTCTAGGGCACTAAGTCCCCAACAATCAGGTCTGAAGGGAAAAAACAGAAGGAGATTTGTGGTCAGCCTGTCTATAAGGCCACGTAGGTCCACCTAGCAGTGATGCACAGGTGAACTGGCAAATGCAGTGACCACTATAACCTATTTTTAGTGTTCCTTCTTCTACTGACATGGCCAGAGCTAAAACCTAAATTCTATGGACAGGCAAATTCTGAGTGTGACTTAGGTCATCTGATCAGATACACCATATGATACACAAATTGGGATTGAGTCTAGATGAAGGCAGGGCATGAGGTACCCTCTTGGCAGGTATGGACTAGGGCAGAAGCACAGTGGCCCTGCAGTGGCAGTTACTGACTTTCTGCAGCAAAAGTAGCAGTTTTCCTGACCATGGAGGCAGCATGCAGCTCTCGGGACTAGGATGTGCTCCCTCAAGATAGCCAAGGGTCTGGTGCTCCTCCCCTCCAATGGTAATGCAAGTCCCTAGAACCTTGTCATTAATCCTAATAGTTGGGTAAATTAGCTAGAGAGATGTCTGCTGCCTGTTTCTGAACTCTAATCAATACATGAGCAAAAGAATAAAAATGCCCTTCATGTGGCCCAGCTTAGTTACTGGAGTGGAGTTTGTGGCCAGTTTCCTCCTTGCTTAAGAACTTAAGTGGAAGAGACACAGATGAGTTGAGATGCAGATGTTCTTGGGTTCCCTGAACAAGCACTGTTAATATAGCTTCTCATGGCATCCAGTCACAGTTCCCATGAACCTGTCTCAGTGTCTCCTGCTGAGTGTGATTTTAATGTTTATATCCCCTAAATACAAGTCATCTACCCACCAGATGCAGGATCAAATATAATAATAATCCATTTCTTAACTGAAAGAAAAAATAGCTGTACTTGACTTACTGAGGAACTGTAGAATGGATTCCCATTTTGCAGCCTTCAAGAAAAACTTTTGACTTGCTAGTATATTTTGCTTCCATCTCTGATTTAGAACTAAAGCCCCAGGTATGATGCATCTCCATGTTCATATCCCCACTTGACAGATGACAAGCTGAAGCTTAGAAAGTCTAAGTCCCTTGCCCAAGGACACACAGCTTGTAAATAAAAGAATTAGGTCTGCCAGTCTCCCAAGTCTACATTCGGTTGTTCGAGTCCTTAGCAACAGCAAGCGTTCAACACATATCACTGCCTCCCTGACCCTTTTGCCCTACAAGTGGACCTGAGAGTATTAGGATGATTTCAGAGTTCTCACCTGTTAGTGGGGACATGTGACAGGAGCCAGGGCTATGCAAGTAAAGTTCAACCTGTCACCGTTTGTCACTATCAGGTGAAGGTGAGAGGTGATATTGTCTCTGGGTACTCACAGGAGGAGGTTTTGACAGGTACAGACTCTTGGCCTGGATGGGCAGACTTGAGGACTTGGAATACTGCCAGAGGTGGGGAGGGGAAAAAGGGGGCCAGCAGCACACAGCCAGGGCAGCTCATCAGGAACCTCCTGTGTGGAGCTGCTTCTGTGCCTGGAGGGAGTCTTATTTCAGGTGACTCCAGGCCACAGGAAGCTGCAAGAGGGAGATTCTCAGGAGGGTCTGCCAAGTCATCCCAGGAACTCAGAAGTCTCACGCATGCCAGGAGTAGCAATCAGAGAGGAAAAGTGGCATCTGGAATGGTGTCCCCACCTCTTCCATCGCCCCATGAAAACCTGCTAAATGGGTGAGAAGGGTGTGTGCTCCCCAGCCCTCCCCACAGGGCCATATCACCTGGTGAGGATGACTTCCCTCAGGCTAATGTGCCAATCAATCCCCTTCAGAGATGCAAATATTTCCATATCTTTGCTCACAGGAGTTTTCTGCTTAGGAACCTTTAATGTCAGAGGTCCTAACCAGTGTGACTAAAACACAAAGTTCATCTATCTGTCACAAATGGCAGGACTTCCTTCTTTCTTTAAGGCTAAATAGTATTCCATTGTGTGTCTATATGCAGCACATTTTTTCTAATCCATCCACATGTCCATGGGCACTTAGGTTGTCTCTGTACCCTGGCTACTGGGAATAATGCTGCAATGGCCACGGGGGTGCAGGCATCTCTTTGAGATGGTGAGTTTATGCCCTTTGCTGCATCTGGTGAAACAGGCCAGACACAGAAAGACAAATACTGCATGTTGTCACTTAGATGTGGGTTCTGCGAAGCTGAACTCATAGAAACAAAGAGTAAGATTTTGGTCACCAAGTACTGAAGGGTGGTGCTAATGGAGAGATGTTGGTCAAAGGGTACAAACTTTCAGTTCTAAGATAAAAGAATTCTGGAGGCCTAATGCACATCACAGTGACTCCAGTTAATAGTACTGTGTTGTACGTTTGAAATATACTAAGAGAGTAGATTTTGCGTATGCTCACCACCCACACACAAAAAAACAAGGTAACTACGTGAGGTGATGGGTATCCTAATTAGTCTGATCATGACGAGAATTTCACAATGTACACCTGCATCAAAACATGCTGTAGGCCTTAAATACATATTACTTGTCAGTCTTCACATCAAGGTTTAAATTCAAGGCAGAAGATACAAGGGCCTACCCATGTGGCCTTGGGAAAGTTACAAAACCTTTCTGAGCCTCAGTTTCCCTCACACTAAAGCGACAATAAAAATAGTAACTATCTAATTGGATTATTGGGAACAGTAGTGACTCAGTGCATGAAAGTGATTAGCCGAGTCCCTGAAACACAGGGAGGGCTCGAGAATCTCATCACTATTATTTGTTATCGTTATGACCGTACCCGAGTCACAAAGTTGATAGAAGAGGTAAAACGGTCAAGTCTAAAAAAGGACATAGTAAGGTGGCATGTAGCATATGCCACTGTTATTATCATAGTCAATATTAAAGTATTTGTGCTGGTTATGTGTCACAATATCAGCAATAATTATCATATCATTGATCATAATGCCTATAGTTATTAGTATTGTTAATAATATAATATAGTTATAAGCCTTGATCATAATGCAATAACCTTTGCATTCAGGTCAAGAGCAGAACAGACAGGGAAGGGTGGGTGGCAGAGACCTTTCTGCAGCTGTCCCCTCTGGGCTCTGGGCGATGGACAAGGACTTGGCCCTGGCTGACCTCAAGGCAGGGACTGCCCCAACAAGTAGGGCCACTGCAGAGTGAGACTCTACCAAGTCTTAAAGAAGGTCAGGGTCAAGGTTCTGGCATGCTGGTGGTGGCCTTAGAAATAGAGGGGTTGCTGTGTAAGGCCCTAGTTAGGGAGGGGGTTTCGAATGACGTGGGCTGGTTGGCAGTATTTAATTTAGTGAGGGCCAGTCATAGCATGGCTCATGAAAAGAAGGTCAGGCCTGACAAATCTGGCTGGATTATCTGAATCTATCCCAGAATTGGGAGACAAGGGCTCCATAATGGGCAATTTATCTGCATTTCAGGGAGGCATCTGATCTAGAATGACAAAACTGATTGATTCGCAAAGGCCTATGGGGCACTTTAGGGAAGCAAAATTAAACTGAGACAGAAAGAATTTAAATCAGAGACACCTATTCTACCCGAAGGAAAAGTCTTCCTAAAAAATAATAATAATAGAGAAAATAAAAAGGAAGTTGGGAAAAGCAGGATTCAGGTTTGGTTGGAAGACCATGGAACAGAAGAGCCCACTTTTAAAGGAAAGGTTTTTTGGTGGCCAACTTCAGGAATGTGATTTTGTATGGATGTCTGTACGGAGAAATTACCCCCTACCTGCTGCTAACCTGCCAAACCCAGCAGCCTCCTCATGTCAGTGTCAGTCGAGAGGCAGAGAACCCAGGGATCTGGCTTCCTAGACCAGCTCTGACTAGGGAGAAGGCAGCTGGCAGTGCCACACTTGGGAAGCACAAGCCACATGCCAGACGGGGATGGCGGCCAGCAAGAGACATCCCATGGTTCTCCCATGAGCCAGCTGTGTGACCGTGGACCTCAAACTGCTCTTTCAAGTCCCCTTGTGTGGGAAGTGGACATCATACAGTCATTCTTGCAGGCATTCAAGGGAAAGGACCTCAGAGATCCTGAGTAAAAGGAATGTGTCTCAAGATCTCGCAGCCAGGGAGCTGAAAGTGCAAAGAAGGGCTTGGCGTCTCACTCACCCACACCCGGTCCTCCTCTGCAGCATGTATCTGGCCTCATGGAGAATGCCCCAAACATCTCATTTGCCCCAGGGACAAAGCCAGAGTCTATGGACACACCCTCACACAGCACCTGCATCTCCCCAGGGAAGGGGTTGATCAGACTGGGTTTCACCAACCACACAGGACATTCTCACTGGGCAGGGTTTGAACAAAGACACCTCCGGATGCACTGGCCTCTCAGACCCAGCCTGTGGGTGCCTTCCCACACCGCATTCACAATGTTGATTTTACTACGCCATAGGAATCATAGAGACTCTGTAAGACTGTGGGCAAAACAGACTCTTTGACAACTTTTATTTTTCCAGGTAAGAGGATGACATCATCTACTTCTGAGGACTGGTGTGAATATCCAACCAGCTAAAGAATACGACACACCCAGCTGGGTACCAAATACTAAGTGGGAACACAGAACTTGTTGGGCCCTTTCCTGTCCCCTCACTGTCTCTCATTCCATCCTGCTCTCTGTGGGAGGGGAGAAGAGGAGAAAAACCACCCCATTTTTAAAATAAGAATGACTCACACTGACAGGGAGCTCACTCTAGCGTCATTCAGCTTGCTTGGTCTCACGACAGCCCCAGGAGGACTGCGCTTGTGGGAACAGAAACATCAAATGCCCACGCTTCCATAGCCAGTAGGCAACATGGGCAGGTTCAGACTCTGGCAGTCTTGCTCTGAGTGCTGACTCTCACCATCATGCCATCCTACCTCCCTGAAGATGAAGAAACAGAGACTCAAGGAAAGTCAAAGTTTACCCCCAAGTGCTGTCCGGTGCCCCACAGCCTCTGAATCCTCTCACAGAGGCAGTGGAAATTAGCCCTGAACAATCTTGCTGAACCTTCAGGGCAGGCAGGGACCCTAATTCACTCTCTCTGACAACTACCCTAGACACAGGCTTTGTTTTGGGATCTGTCCAGCCCCTGGGCCTTTGCTCAGGTCATGGCTCTGAAGAATGGCTTGTCTTTAGGAAAAGACTTCCTATGCCTTTGAGATAAAGCAAGTCTAGGAGCATAATGCAAATAATAATGTTTTGTTATTCCATAACAGAACAGGGGAGGGCATTGCATCTGAGTGGCAGGCAGTCTACATGTGTGCACATATGTGCACACACATGTATATGCAGGTGACCTTTGCCAACATTGGGGGTAACACACCAACATGCAAGACACTTCTTTTTTTTTTTTTTTTTTTTTGAGTTGGAGTCTCACTCAGTCGTCCAGACTGGAGTGCAGTGGCCGCTCCCGGCCACCGCAGCCTCGAACTGCTGGGCTCCGGCGATCCTTCCGCCTCAGCCTTCCAAGTAGCCAGAATTACAGGCATGCGCTACCACGCCCGGCTGATTTTTTTATTTATTGTAGAGATGAGGTCTCACTGCCCAG
>NW_007172922.1:53135-59968 GCF_000164805.1 Carlito syrichta | reverse complement strand
GCCACCGCAGCCTCGAACTGCTGGGCTCCGGCGATCCTTCCGCCTCAGCCTTCCAAGTAGCCAGAATTACAGGCATGCGCTACCACGCCCGGCTGATTTTTTTATTTATTGTAGAGATGAGGTCTCACTGCCCAGGCGGGTCTCAAACCCACGGGTTCAGGCAATCCACTCACCTCAGCCTCCCAAAGGCGCAGGATTACAGGCTGAGCCACCAAGCCCGGCTTGATGTGTTTGTTCAACCACCACAGCTGTGAGTCTCCTATGTGTGCCACGTGCTTGTAGACAGAGCCTCTTCCTTTATGAGGGAAACAGTAAACAGATAATAAAATATGATACGATCTCCTATATAAGAAAACAGGAAAAGCTGAGAGCTGACAACAGGGAGAGTTGGATGGTGAGGCTGGGGGGAGATCAGGTCTTGGGAGACTCTTTGGGAGTGGCATTTAAGACATTTAAGATGAGGCCTGATGGGTCACTAGAAGTGAGGCCAGGAATATGCCAAGCATGAGTGATATCCATCAAGCCTTAAGTTTGGAAAGAGTGACTGTGTTTGAGCAAGTCAACACCCGGGGTGAGACCACCAACGGGTCCACTTGAGATGCTGACTCACAGTTCTAATGCCACCTTGGGGAATTTTTCCAAAGATTTCACCAGTAAAGATGCCTGCCTAGGACAAAATGGAGGCACAGGTGCCATCTGTCTGTGAATTGCCCCCTGAAACCCTGGGGGTACCCGGGCATGGGGCTAGATGATCACGATGAGTCTAATCGTATCTGGATTTCTCCACAGCAAGCGTGTGCAGAACAGCCCAGCAGAGCCCTTGACTAATGACTTTCAAATATAATTAAAAACATATTTCAATAGAAAGCACATTGCCAAGTCTATACCAGCAAAGTGAAATTAACCTTCAAACGATACTGGAACAACAGAGAATCGCAAGGGTTTGTAAGAGATTAGATACACTGTAGCCTAATTATGTTACAATAACTCACCTCATTAATCTCCAAGGAAACAATAATGACAACAGTTAAATACTGTAATTAACAAACCTTATTTCAAACTTGATTTTCATTTTATAGGACTTGGTAATATTATCCAATGTAACTGTGGAAAAGACAGAATGTCAATAGAGTAACCTGGTCCTTTTAAGGGCTCTTAGCTAAAAGAGCCCACTACACTAGATTTATGAGTCTACCAATTGGGACTTCTGCTTAGAACCCAACCCACGCAGCAAGAATGAAGTCAAGATGCCACAGACTGTCAAGACCTTCAGGTGGCCGCCCCCTCAACAAAACGGAAATTAAAATCTAATTTGTGTTTGTCTTTCTGTATTTGAAAGAAGCGAATCTTATACTTGGTTCTCTGTTTGGGGCTTCTTAGCATTGGAGTGCTCTAATCGTAAGCCCTTTGCAAAGATTTAATGGCCAGGGTTATAGATAATCAAGGGAATAATAATTCAAAATGGGCAGATAAAATAATAAAGAACCAAAACGGCATGATCATCTCAGAAGATGCAGAAAAAGCATGTGATAAAACCCAACCAACCTTCATGATAAAAACCCTCAACAATCTAGGAACAGAAGAGAAATTCATCAAAATCATAAAGGGAATCTATGAAAACACCCACATGTTGCACCATACTTAATGGTGAAAGACTGAATGCTTTTCCTCTAAGATCAGGGACACAACGAGGATGTCTACACTCGCCACTTCTATTCAACATTATACTGGAGGGTCAGACCAGGGCAATTAGGCAAGAACAACAAATATAAGGTTTCCAGATGGGAAAGGAAGAAGTAGAACTCTCTTTGTTTGCAAATGACAAAATCTTGTATATAGAAAAGCCAGAGGAACCATACATACACATGCCCAAAACACTACACTAATTTATAAACAAGATCAACATGGCTTCAAGATGCAAGATCAATTTGCAAAAAGCAGCTGTATTTCTTCACACTAGCAATGAACAACTTGAAAAGGAAAGTAAGAAAACAATTTCCCTTTACGATAATATCAAAAAGAATAAAATACTTATAAATAAACTTAAGAAAAATGTAAAATGTGTACATTGAACACTACTAAATATTGTCTAAAGAAATTCAAAATGACCTAAATTAATTAAGAGAAATTTCACATTCATGCACTGAAGACTTAAATTAAAATACCCCCAAATTGATCTACAGAGTAAACACAATCCCAACCACATTTTCAACTGCCTATTTTTTTGGCTGAAATTGAAAAGCTGATCCTAAAATTTGTTGAAAAGTGTAAGGGGCCCAGAAAAGTCAAAACAATCTTGAAAACTAAAAACAAATTTGGAGAAGTCCAACTTCCCAATTTCAAATATCTCTACCACAAGACTACAGTAATGAGACAGTATAGTACTGGTGTACAGATTGACATAAAGAGATTAAAGGAATAGAATTGAGAATACAGAAGTAAACCCTTATATTTATGATCAGCTGATTTTTGACAAGGATATAAAGACCAGTTAATAGGGAAAGAATAATCTTTTCAATAAATGATATTGGAACAATTGATAGTCACATGAAAAAGAATAAAGTAACGGCCGGATTTGGTGGCTCAGCCTGTAATTCCAGCACTTTGGGAGGCCAAGGTGAGTGGATTGCCTAAGCCCGCGGGTTCGAGATCTGCCTGGGCAACTTGGCGAGACCTCATCTCTACAATAAATAAAAAATTAGCCAGGCGTGATAGTGCGCGCCTGTAGTTCCAGCTACTTGGAAAGCTGAGGTGGAAGGATCACCGGAGCCCAGCAGGTCGAGGCTACGGTGGCCGGGAACAGCCACTGCACTCCAGTCTGGGTGACAGAGTGAGACTCCAACTCAAAAAAAAAAAAAAAAAGAAAATGAATGAAGTACCTCTTTTCATCATAAATAAAAATTTATTCAAAATGGATCATAGACCTAAATGTCATTGCTAAAACCATAAAACTCTTAGAGGAAAAAATAGGAGTGAGCCTTTATGAGCTTGGGTTAGGTAACTCTTTGTTCTATGTGACAATAAAAGCATAGCCTACAAAAGAAAAAATAGATTAACTGGAACTCATAACAATTAAACACTTTCTCCTGGAAATAACACCCATTAGAAACTTAAAAGGTAACCCATAGAATGTGAGAAAATATTTTTAAATTACACATTTGATAAAGGACTGGTATCTAGAACATGGAAAGAACTCTTACAACTCAATATTAAAAGATAAATTGACTCAGTTAAAAATGGACAAAACATCTGGATAGACATTTATCCAAAGAAGATCTATGAATGGTCAATAAGTACACAAAAAAGGTGTTCAACATTATTAGTCATTAGAGAAACACACATCAAAACCACAGTGAGATACTACTTTTCCAGTTGGCTGGCAATAAACTAACAAACAGACAATAGCAAGTATTGGTGAGGATGTAGAAAAATCAGAACACTTATTTATTGCTAATTGGAATGGGAACATAAAATGTTGTAGTCACTTTGGAAAACAGTTGGACAGTTCCTCAAATTGTTAAACAACAACAAAAGAGAGAGTTTCCATATGACCTAGCATTTGTACACCTAAATAAACATTTGAAAGAAATAAAAACATGTGACCACACAAAAACTTGTACACAAATGTTTATAGCAGTATTAATAGATAAAACATGAGAACAATCCCAATCAATGGATACATAAAATGGGATATATTTACACAATAATCTATTATTCAGCCATAAAAGGCATGAAGGACAAAAACATGCTACAGCATAGTTGAATCTTAAAAACTTTATGCAAAGTGAAAAAAGTCAGACACAAAGGGCCATATATTATAATCTTCCATTTATAAGACATATCCAGAAGAGGTAAATCCATAAAGATAGAAAATTGATTAGTGGGTGCCAGGAGCTGAATGTGGAGGGCGGCAAAATAAGGACTGTTTAATGGGTGTGAGGCTTCATTTGGGGGTAATAAAAAGGTTCTAAAATGAAGTATGGTGGTGAATGTCCAGCCCTACGGATACACTAAAACTATTGAGTTATACACGTTAAGTAGATCAAATGAATTCAACCACTATTATTTGTGGTCATCCTCATACCAGTTTACTTTTATTAAGCTCTTGCTATATGCCAATCATTTATATACATGATCTTAATCACTCTTCACAAAAATCTTAGGAAGTAGGGAACATTCTTCTTAATATGCATGTGGAGACACTGAGGCCAGAGAGTTTAACACAGTTTATACATAGCATCAAATTCAAGTATGTCTCATTCAAAGCTCCTTAATAATTGTACATAACTTTGTGTCTGTCCCAAGTCTTGTGCTTCACACTAGTCTGGCCTTCATGGGGCTCACATCTAATGAGAGTTTACTGGTTAGCTATAATCACAGTCATACCTACCCTACTACATTAAATCACCCCAAAACCCAGTAGATGAATGCAGTACTAATTAGTCTCTCATATGTGGCTGTGGCTTGGTTAGAGACTGGCTGATCTTGGCTGAGTTCAGTTGGGAAACTCTGCTCCACACTATGGGTCTGACTGGGCTTGGCTTTTCCTTGCACATTGGGTTCATGCAAGCTCCACATGCACACTTAGTGTGACTTAGTGTGACTGACTTGTTCTCTGCCTATTAAGAAAGACTAATTCTGTGGGACCCAGGCTTAAAGGACAGCAGTCACCCAGGATATCATGATGATGGCAGAGGTACATAAAAGCAAGTTCCACTGTGTAAGGAAATGTCTTTCTTATGTGTGTGTCACACTTGCTCATACCTTATTGTCTAGAGCAAGTCACGCGGACAAGCTCAGGGTCAAGGGGTGACGCAGTACACTCTGTTCATCGTGAGTCCATGGCTCAGTGCAGATGCACAACACATGACAGGAGAGTAAAGAATTGAGACCATTCAATCCACCACCCAGGGAGATATCCATACCATCAGTGTCTTCCATCTGGAGTTTCTCATCTTCAAACAGGTGGTCAAAAACATTTACCCTATCTATCCAACATTCTGGTTGTGAGGATTAATAAAATACTAATTGTGGGAGGCTCTCTGAGTAATAGTAAATCTCTTTGCAAACAAGGAGAATTATTGTTACTAGTAGTTACCAAAGACCTCCCAATGATTGGAAGGTCACCTTGTTAAGATATCCAAGCAAAGGTAGATGTGCAAAGATAAAGCAGGATGGCCACAGTCTAGGCCACCTAAGAAATCAATTTTGAAAATACCACAATAGGAAATTAAGATCTATTTTAAATTACTCCTATGCTGAATTTCTGCTTTTCTGCTAGGTGCATGAAAGTCCTAGAAAATTAGGCTCTTTCTACCAGATTCTCTGGACCTCCTAAAGGAAATTTGAATTTCTGATGATCAAATAAGAAAACACTGGGAAAACACTGGAGTTAAGAGTTTTCTGCTGCCAATACCCCTCCTTATAAGCCAGGATGAATCCCCAAGAACATTCTAACATCCAGGAAAAGGTCATATCAGAACTCAGTAAATCAGAACTCAGTACTTGGAGGCAGGTATCCCTGTGATTAAGGGCCTGGACTTCTGGGGGACAGAGAGTCCTGGGTCTGAATCCAAGATCTACCACTTAATGGTTGTGTAATCTTGGGCAAGTTACTGAGCTTCCTTGACTCCTAGTTCCTTCATTTAAAAAAATGAGCCCTATGATAATCTCCACTTCAGAAGAATCATTTGAAACCAAAATAACAACTGTGAAAAGTTCAGTGTAATCCCTGGTGTATAATAATTGCTAAATTAATACAAAATATCATCATGGGTGATTTTAAAGTATTATCATTATTTCTGCCTTGCCTATTTCATGAGTTTTTTTAAAAAATAAAGAACAAATGAGAGAATTATTAGAAAGATACTTTATAGGCAATGAAGAGTTAGACAAAATAAGCTATGCTGTGATGGTTATTAAGTGGCCTTGACACATGGCACCACTCAATAAATATTTGATAAAGAAACAACAAGACTGTATATGAAATGAATCCCCTTTCCCTTGCTGTTCACCTTGGGTGAGTAAAAGGAAGCCCTTGATGCCAGTATTCTTACTCAAGTTCCAGGCTTCCAATTTAGGAGCAAGCATCACAAAACCTCCCAAAACTGCTCCCCAGCCCCAGCTCACTGTTTGAGCTCCTGAAACTTATCATGGAGAAGGTAAGCCTTTAGCCTTCACATCTTGACCTAGAAGAGACAGCATGGAGACTATTTTTGTGGAAAACAAGGTCACATTTCATAATACTGTGTCCCAATACCTGAGCCCTAGCAAGATTAAAAAAAAGAGAGAGAGAGAACAGTCAAGTGGACTTTTCCACTCAGAGAAGTGTAATACATCTTAAGAGTTTGCATGATGCATCCATATCTCCTTGAAGAAGATATTCCAAGTTTCAGATACGCCATAAATATCCTTCAATGTGGTGCATGTCAGCTGAATGTCCCCATCCTTGAGTAAGCATGGACAATATACAGTAGGAACAGAGGTGAGTTATGGCAGGGAACATATTTAGTAATCTAAGAACCCAGTGGACACCCACGATTTACAGTTTAATCGTCCACAAGGTATAGCTTCCCTGTAATTGAATTAGATTTTGAAATAAGGCAAACCTGATTTATAGGGTTGTTTCAAAAACACACAACAGGGTATGTTTTCTTGTTTATAACAAAAAATCCAGTGGTTAGTGTTAATGCATTACCAGGGAGTGAAGCAAAATGAATACACATAAGAGGTGTTCAGCGTCTGCTGAACAAAGAGGTTGTAGAAGTGAAAGCTTGGAGAAGTAGGAAAAGTTATCCTTCTTATTTATGTTCACTTAAGGCAGATGTACTTTT
>NW_007172922.1:20130-53013 GCF_000164805.1 Carlito syrichta | reverse complement strand
TTTTTTGATTTATTGTAGAGATGAGGTCTCGCCTGCCCAGGCGGGTCTCAAAACCGCGGGTTCAGGCAATCCACTCACCTCAGCCTCCCAAAGGCGTGGGATTACAGGCTGAGCCACCAAGCCAGGCATACTATTTTACTTTAATCTGCTTTGGGCTTATTCAACTAAATGCAATTTGAAGTATAGTTACTCAGACATTTCAGCATCGACTCTATGCCTACTGCTGTGTTTGGTGCTCAAGGCACTAAGATGGGTACTAGTGATGTGACCTTGGCTTACTGCTCGGTTCTCTAAGTCTCAGTCCCTATGTCTATGAAGTAGAGACAATAATAGTTTCTATCCTATAGGACTGCTATGATGACAGTGCTGAATCACTTAGTGTAGTGGGTACAATACAATATTACAATTCTTATTATTGTGACTTTTGTTATTTTCTTGGCCACAAACATTTTATAGTTTTGCAGAGATGACAAACAAAAACTGTAACTAAACAATGTCATAAATGCTGACATATCTTGTATCTGTTATCTATGGTATGGTAATGCTACATAACAAACACCACAATCTCAGTGACTTCTATCCATAAGGTTTTATGGGTTTATTGCTCACAGTTCTGAAATCTGTCAGGGGTTGGCCAGATGGCTCTTCCTTCTCACCTGGGTTTGCTCACATGTCTGGGACTGGCCAACTTGTGTTAGTCTATGCTGGCCTCAGCTGGGTGTGTCTCTCTTCTGTGTTCTTTATACCCACTTCTAGTGACCAGTTACTGGTCCAGGCAAGTGGACCAGTCTTGTCATAGTGATGGCAGCATTCAGGAGAGTGAGTGAAAACATGCAGAGCCTCTTGAGGTCTGAGCTCAGAATCAGGACATCATCGTTTCTGCCTTGTGCTATTAGCCAAAGTAAGTCACATGACTGTGCCCAGAATCATGGTGTGAGCACAGAAAAGCCACATGGCAAAAGGTAGAGAAGGGTGAGGAATCAGGGCTACCATTGCAACTTATCCCACACATTTATACAGAGATACTGCGGAGACCAAAGAGAGTCCCTAGCACTTCTGTGAATAGAAGACTCGAGAAGGCTCCTGAGTTTTGATGTAAGAGTAAGAGTTCTCTGGGTCACATCAGACAATTTATGGAATGCATAAACAGGTATTTTTCTGTCTTTCTTTACCTCCTAAATGCTTAAAAAACCCCATGAGTGAGCTTCCTGAAACCCAGAAAAGGTTGACAGCCCTGAGCTTTGTCAGAACATCTCCATGCCTCTCAGAAAGAGGTCACAGGAGACAAAGCTAATCCATCACAATGTGGACACTCTCGGCTTCCTCTTGACTTCCAACAAAGAGGTCAACAAAGATCGGGTCTTTGGTCCCTCATATAAAAATAATACAAATTATCCTGCTTCATTGTCCAAGTGATGAAGACCTCCAGGCTCCAGCATGTAATGACTTGGCCAAGACCAAACCAATGTCCCAGGCAGGAGGACCATCATTTATAGGTCTCTCTGTGATCCTGTGTGCACCATGTATCTTCAGACACCACAGAGGAATAGAGCAAGAGTTTATCTACAGATTCTTATACTGCTGAGCTGGTAGCCTTCCTCACAACTCCTTATAGAATGTGCCTTTTGAAAGGATCAAAGATCTGGACATTTCTAGATCAACCGGCTTAAGCTTTGAGAACGTTAAAAGAGGCAGCCTTTGGGGAGACAGACATCTTCCTTGGGAACAAAGAAAGAGGAAGGTGAGGAATTTTAGGGACCAAAGCCCAGATTTGCTCAGACAGGGAAAGTACAATTACACTTCAAAAACAGCAGGAATCAAATAAGGGCAAGATCCACCAATCCTCACAGTCTGAAAAGTAAGGAGATCTCTTAAAGACCACCTCATCCCTGGTCCTTTGCCTCCCTTTCCTGTCTTACTCTTTCTCCCTCCTCCATCCCTCAAGGGTGACTGAGATTAATCCAAAAGAGAGCATATCTTTCAGTATACCTTTGACCTCAAGTGACAACAGAGTTACCTCAAATGGTTTAAGCAAATGAAAAAGTATGTTCACATATAACAAGAAATCCAGAAGCAAGTTGATTCAAGATTGGCTGATTCAACTAGAGAGAAGCTTTGGATTCTTCCTTAAAGAGAAGAGAGCCCCTAAAAAGAAGAAAAGTTTTCTCCATGCCCCCTCCCTAGTGGGTTTTTCCTCTCTCTCACTGGCCAGAATAAATCACATCCACCATCCTCAAAGGAATCACTAGTATGTATTGCAAGGATTTCCCTAGAGACCAATTACATTATAGCCTTTAGGCTGGGAAGGGGTCAACCTCTATGGATAAATGAGATTATTCAATATTTGAAAATAGCTGGAATTCTATAGCACAAAAATGAGGTGGTGTGGCAGCTGGGTACACAGTCAGATACATCTGCCAAAGAAAATGGCATTAAAAATGGAGAATTCAGACTAGAGGGAGTCAGAGAAATTTCTTCAGAGACTCTAACCACTGGTCTACCTGCAGCCGGATGAACTGGGTTAAAACCCAAGCTCTACTATTTATGAACTGTGAAACCATGGGCAACTTATCTGAGCTTTCACTTCATAGATGATGAATCATGGCCAATAATACATAACTCACCTAGTGGTTATGAGAGTTAAATTAGACAGTATATGATGAAAAGCCCCCAGGACACTGGCATCTAGCCAATGATCATTAGCTGGGAGGCCCCACATGCCCTTCCCCTGCTCTTCTCCCAGGACAAGGGTCCATCATCAAGGGTAAAAGCCTAACTTCTGGAATCAGACAGATGTGGGTCCAGTAACTGATCCTGGTAGATACCAACCTGTAATGCTAACCAACTGCTGAAATCTCTAAGCTTTAGAAGACCTGTCTGTAAAGCAGGTATAAATAGTATCTCCAATTCCATAGAAAGTGGTTGTAAAAACCGAATGAGACTTGGCAAATAAAGAATTTGCCATGTCCCTGGTCCTGAATAAGCACTTAGGAAATAGAAGCTATTACTATTTTTGTTATCACCATCATCATCACCTTCCTATGGAAGGTCTCCAAACTGCCAGGTACTGGGTCCTAAGATACACCTGGACTTTCAGATTCACAGCAAACTTCCTCAAGCAGCAAACCTGATTGCTTATCGCCTTTTGATAGATTTCCATTTTCCTAACAGCAAAGGGTAGAAACTCTTTAGTAAAACCCATAAGGCCCTGCAAGATTTAGTTCCAGTTCACCTCCCCAGTCTCATCTCATACCAAGTTTCCCCAACCATCTTCCAGTTTCTAACATGTCATTCTTCCTCCAGTCATAGGGCTTTTGTTTATGATATTCATTTAGCTATCTTCTCTTCCTTCTTTGAATCTTGCCCTAAATGTCACTTCACAGGAAAGCCTGTCCAAACCCCAGACAGAGAGAGATTCCTTGAGTATATATTCTCAATTGAAAGGTGGTATCCTGAGTGCTTACGAATGTAAACTCTGAAGTAAGTCCACATGTGTGTAGACCTCAACTTTATCACTTACTGTGTGACCTTTGGCGACTCACTGAAACTCTCTTTGCCTCAGTTTCCTCATCTTTACAATGTAGATAATGACAAAAATGAAATAACAATACCTATTCTCATGGGTTTATTTTGCAGATTAAATGAGTAACTATTAGAAAGTATTTAGAATAATGCCATAGACATCATAAATACTATACCAGTGTTGAGTACATCAAATTAATAAATTGCCTCACGCCTGCAAAGAATCTCTCTTGTATGCAATTATGTATTCATTACTGTAATAATTTGATGACTCACTGTCTCCCCTTCCAGATCAGATGCCCCAGGAATCCAGAGATGAATCTTCTTGCACTCCTCATTTAGAGTCAGGTACAACAACTGGTCCAGGGTGGGTTTGCAATAAATATGTATTTAATTGATGAAGAAAAACTTAACACACAGCATAAGCCCCTGCTTTCCTTGCTTCCACTAAGACAGAGAGGCCCCTCATCCCTTCCCGACCCTCCCAGGTCTTATAGTAGCAGCACCAGCTCTCACCTTGTGTGGCACACAAATGGAACCCTTGCCAACAAGCCCAGCAAACACCAGGACTCCCCAGGGACACAGAGCCGGTAATGGGCTCCATATTGTTTCAGATGTTCCAGACCACAAAGTGATCATGTCTGAGATAATGTCAGCATGGTTAACCCCAAATTCTTCCACTCACTCCCTTGCACGGAATGTTTTAAAACATCCTGCATATCAACCCTCCTCAACCACAGCAATTTCAGGACATGAGCCTTAATCAGGGAAGAAAAGATTAATTGGATAGCTGCCTTGAGAGGACCCATGTGCCAGGCCTGCCATTCTTATAATACAGACAATTAGGGCAGCATTGTGACTTATCTTTTCAGTAGCAGTAGCAGCACCAGTAGCAAAGTCTCTTCCCTTTCAGTTGCAGGCCTGCAACCACAGAAGGCTAGAAAGAAGACAGATGAAGGGACCCTTTGAGGACACCAGCAGAAGGAGGTAGTCATACCCACATCTGACAGAGAATACCATGGAAGCAACAGAAAAAGGGGCGCATGTCAAACCTCACCCCAGTGCTTACATGGTGTCTGACATCGGGCTACCCAATCCACAATTTGCAGTCTCAGTTTCCCCATCTGAAAACGACAGGGTAGGACCTATTTACTGTCACATTACCCTTGGCTGTAAACTCACGTTCTTTTTTTTTTTTTTTTTTGAGTTGGAGTCTCACTCTGTCGCGCAGACTGGAGTGCAGTGGCCGCTCCCGGCCACCGCAACCTCGACCTACTGGACTCCAGCGATCCTTCCTCCTCAGCCTTCTGAGTAGCCGGAATTACAGGCATGCGCTGCATCGCCCGGCTGATTTTTCGATTTATTGTAGAGATGAGGTCTCGCTGCCCAGGTGGGTCTCGAACCCGCGGGCTCAGGCAATCCACTCACCTCAGCCTCCCAAAGGCGCGGGATTACAGGCTGAGCCACCTAGCCCGGCTACGTTCTCTTAATAGACATTTCACGGCAGTTTATAATCTCTCACTTGCATCTTCAGATACCTGGAAGCCAGGCGCTGTCCCGGGTTCTGAAGTTGAACAAACTCACTGCCGGGCGCTGTCCCGGGTTCTGAAGTTGAACAAATCATTGTTGGCAGTTGAACATAATCACTGCCCTGCAGTATAGAGGCTCTAGAATCAATCATAGTCAGAGACCCACTACCTCTTGGACAAATGCCCTAACCTCTTAGTTGTTTATCTGAAACCAAGGGAAATAATATCTACCTCAGAGGTCCATTGTGAAGAATAAAGGAAATAAGGTATACTGGGGGGACCAGAATTTATTTGTTTTAAACATGTGCATCTATTCCTGCATGTGTAAACTTCAGTCACCTTCAAAGTTCCCTCCATTTGATGCAATACACTCATTGAGATGCTTTCTCCACTACTCAAAACAGTTTTGAGCTCGTCAATTTTGATGCCTTTCAGTGCTTCTGCCGTTTTTTGTTTCACCTCTTCCACATCGGCAAAATGTTTCTCTTTGAGGACTTTTTTCATCCAGAGAAACAACAAAAACAAGTTGCTTGGGGCAAGACTGGATGAATATGGAGGGTGGGGCATGGGAGCCATGCTGTTTTGGTGAAAAACTACTGAACTCAGCACAGCCTGGGCAAGTGTGCCTGTAAAGCACCCATCATGAAATGGACAAACACCTTAAAATAATCGCCAAAAAAAAAAAAATCACTGAAGCTGAATGCAGCCTCTCACAGTAATGCTAACAGATACACTGATGCTGATGGGTTCCTAGGATACTTACCTAGCAGGGGAAACCTGTACTGTAAGGGACCATTTCTCCAAAAGGTAATTCAGGTTTTGGGGGGGTACCTCCTCATATAAGAAAACTGATACAGAACTCAACACTTTGTAGGGACTACATTAATAGGATCTATTCATATAAGGGCCTCACTACATGACCTTTATATGTATACAGCGAACTATCAGGTGTAAGATAAGTTTCAACTCCTGAACAAAGGAGACATTTTCCTTTGGAAGAAGGCAGCAAGAAAAGTGACTGACACAACTAACTAATGAGACTTGCTGTTAAACAGGAGGTATCAGGAGGAGGCCTGGGAGGAGGGGAGATGAATTAATGTTATAATCGACATCCACAGGCCAGAGCTGCCATTTGTCTTACTGAAGACTCACCCTAGGACACTTTGGGAGGTGAAAGGAAGTGAATGATAAAAAAATCCCACCACAAGAATCTGTTTTAAATTCTCATTATTCTGCCAGTTAACTAGGCCAGGTTGGTTCATCTCAATTAGGTCATATTCATGCACATGCTCACTGATCAAAGAACAGAAGAACCACTCCCTGTTCTTTCTGAGGGAACCCAATGGAGCCTCTCTTGGTGAAATGCCTAACTCAGCACCCATGCTCTGTACTGCCCGGCATCCTGTGTTCTCTTCTGTCATGGCACTGATCACACTAGGGCCATCAGAGTTGGTTTTCTAATCTGTCTCTCACTGGATCCCAGAAATGGATTCACTGATGCTATGTTCACCAAGGTTGTAGGGGGTGCCAGAGACAGAAACCCAACCCTAGCGAGGTTAGGCAAAAGTAGAGCATGATGGTTTGTGGTATCCATTACAGGTTGAATGCCCAAACCCTGGGTGGAGGCAGAGTTCATATGGGCCTCAGGAATAAATTAGACAAGGGACTCAGGGACTACCATGGCACATGCACACTCACTTTCTCCCCCCCCCACTTCCTCCCCTCTCTCCCGCCCACCCTCCCTCCCTCCGTTCTTCCCTTCTTCCCTTTTCCTCTCATTCTCTTTCTTGGTCTGACTCTCATCTCTGCTTTTCTCTAAGAGTTAGGTTCATTCTCCACAAAGGCAGATGAGTTGCTTCCAAATGTTGGGAATTGTGACCCCTGACAGCTGTCAGGCACCTCATCTCATAGATTCTTCTTTCAAAGAGAACTGACCCTCTCTCAGGCCCAGAGTGAGTGTTCCCAAGGTAAACACTTATTGGCAGAGCTTGTATCATAGATACCACTGGAATAATAGATGGTAGGTGGTGTGGGTAGAGGCAAGGGGTAAACATGTATCTGTTTGTGTGTTAGGGGGAGTGTTTTGACCATCCCCAACACCTGAAAACTGGGAAACCTACAGTTGAAGTGAAGGGGTCAGCTTCTTAAAGAAGTAGGATGCTATTTCCTTTCAAACGACAAATGTAAGGAAATCAGACTGATGAAAGATGCAGATTAAAATGGAGGCAGGTGGGCCTAATAATGGCCCAAAATGATAAACTAAATCCTTGTGCAGTTTATTCCTTCCCACCTCACTGCTTGAGAGAAAAACCATGTCTTTTATTGAACTATCAGAGGAAGTTTAAACTATCAGAAGTTTAAAAGGTATTGTTTTGCACTTGAGAGGAGGGTCTGTAACTTTCTGTTCCTCAGTGCTCAATGCCTCATCTGCTTGACACGTATTTTTCAAATGAAAGAATGAAATTATAATGAATACAGGAATTAAGTCAAATAAATAAAAGAAATCCAAGTTGAAGTACAAGAGAAAACATGTTTCTCTCTCCATATATCCAGTTCCAATCTGACTACTTTGGGTTTTCAGAAAATAATGGATTCCAGGAGGTACCCAGGAAACAGACATCTTGGTTGGTCTGGGCTACAACCAACCTTCTCCTCCATCCATTTTTCTCTCTCAACAACAATAATTTGCCATATGGCGGGCACTTTGAATATACTGCCAAATTGAATCCTTAAAAATTCAGGTGGGTATCACTGTCTCTATCTAAAGAATGAGAATATAGGCTTTGATATAGCATCCCCTAAAGAAAATGTGGTATATATACACTATGGAATACTACACAGCTATAAAAAAGAACAAAATCATGTCCTTTGCAGAAACATGGATTCAGCTGTAGACCATTATCCTAAGTGAACTAACTCAGAGACAGAAAACCAAACACTGCATGTTCTCACTTACATGTAGGAGATAAACAATGGATACTCATGGACATAAATATAGAAATAATAAACACAGGGTGTCAAAAGGGGAGGGGTGAGGAGGGGTGTGAGGGTTCAATAATTATCAGGTACAATGTCCACTGTTTGGGGAACAGGAACACCAGAAATCCAACCCCCACCAGTAAGCAATACCACGTAGCAAACATGCACTCATATCCCCAAATCTAAATTTTTTAAAAAATAAATTAAAAGAAAAACAGTATCCTCAAGGCCACAAATAGTATTAAGTAGCATAGCTGAAATTTGAACCCAAGTCAATGATTCCAATGGTATTGTTGAATACGACTATGCTTCCATTCCAATAATTCTTTACTGAGTATCTATTATTAGCAGCAAGCATTGTGCCACATTCTTTACATTGATTTTCTTGATCCTAACAAACCCAGTAAGGTTCCAACCTACCAACATGGTTCCTATTTAACAGGTGAGGCGGACATCCCTCATACAAGTTGAGGTTTCCTCCCAAAATGCAACACTAGCGAACCACAGACCCGTACTTGGTGCCTGCTGTATCCTCCCTGGAAACTGAGTTTCTAAACACTGTATGTATAACTGGAGTGTTGGGGGAAGGTGCAACATCTGATCATCTCAATGACTCTCTGAACTCCTTGCAGATGGCAGGCATAGGTGTTAGCTATCCACTTAGGACCTGGCATCTTCTCTGGCTATGAAACCATGCCTGGGTCCAACTGCCTTCATGAGCGGGATACTGATGTTCTCGATTACAGGCACAAGATGCCACAGTGCTCCCTTCCTCAAAGTTCTTAAAGAATGGCTGACTCCGAAAGACAAACACATGGAAAGCAGAAATTACAAAAGTGATCTCTTTCCCCAAAGCAGCTGCAACAGAGCCAAAAGAGTCCAATTGTACGTAACAGAACAGACTGGTTACCCACCTCCTTCTCTCTGGTTAAATAGGGCTTGGCCGAATTCGAGATAGTTACAGGTGTGAGTCCTACTCTTGGGGGAATTGTTGATGGAGTTTGTGTTGCCTAGAAATGGGAGGGCCTGAAAAACTCCAAATCCTGACTCAGTATGCTGGGTGTTTTTCCCACTCTGCATGTCTGGACCCCCTTGATGGACAGGCTAGTAGAGAGGGAGAGATGGCCTAAAGCACCGAGACAAGTGATTGGTTTTGTACAGGATGCTCAGATTCTTCCTCCTGCTGAAAATGGCCTGTGTGTGAAGTGAAGTGAGGTAAAAGAAAGATGCCAGCAACCTGCAGGGTGGGATTGGGCCAGGGTGGAGGAACCATAAGCTAAATCCTGCCCCCTTCTAAACCAAGAACACCCACATCCTCTCGCCCCCATTCCAATGATTCCTCCCCGTTCTCATGGAACATTAAGCCCTTCCTGCTAATTCAAAAGGATGCCCTCTGGAGACAAATCAACCATAGAGGAAAAAAATAGCAAACCTCATTTCATTTGGCAACCCATGCTTTAGGAAAGACATAAATATTGGATTTGCAACTTTATTTTCCTCCAGAGAGACACTCTGGAGAAAATTAAAACAATGCAAGATTTAATTATTAAAAGCCAAACATTCCTGTACATATTTCCTAGTCCAAAGTTTTAAAAACAAACTCCCAGAGAAGATACATTTTTAATGATGAACTCCCTCCCACCCAGGCTGTGTTTTAAATCCTCTCTCCATCATGACTCACCCAGCACAAGTGAAGGGAGAACTCCAGGGAAATCAAAGGGCAGGTTTTCTGTTGAAGAAGAAGCAGAGCAGTGCCTGGAGATTTGGGGGAATCGGCACCTTGAAATCAGCTCCACTTCCATTCTCATCTTCCAGACACACTATAGCAGGAGACATGTTTAAACTTACCAAATTTCTCACCTGTATACATTTTCTTTGTTTCCAGAAAGTTCCAAGCAGGATACGAACATAAAGAAGAAATGTGAGATGATCAATTCATTAATTTGACAACCATTTATTGGGCACCTACTGTGTTTCCATCAACTGTTCTAGGCACTAGATAAGTTCCAGGTAAGCAAAGAGGCCTCAGACACACCGATAACTGTCTTCCAGGGGAGTGACAGAGTAATTCTCAGTCACTTCATGATCCTGCATTGGTCATCGATTGCCTGCTCTTCATTGGTCTCTCAATGTTTCTTACTCTGCTAGTAAAAAAAAAAAAAATGCATCAATGCCAAGTGTTTGTATACTGATCACAGAGCTAAGAGATCCAGTAAGATATGAAGGTACTGGTTTTGATGACTCCTGATGGAAGGTGGTCTTCAAGGATAAAGATCAGAGGTTGCAGGAGCGAAATGACTAATTCTACCTTACCTCGACTGATGAAGTTGGGCCTATTCCTCATTTAGTGTTGTGGTTATATATTGGGGTTTGCAAAATGAGTACAACTGGGGGGAAATGGGCTAGTGGAAGAGAGGGTCCAGAGATGTCCCCCTGGAGACAGGAGCAGGTCTTCCCACCACCTCATTCCCATAGGACTTTTCATTTAAAGAGGGAGATTAAATCACCTGAGAAGTGGGAAGTCCTGGTTCAAATTACCCCTTTATTCTGAAAGTTCCCAACAACTAACAGGGGGCCTCAGCACTGGCCAACTCGCCCCATCATTATGTGTGCACATATCATAACCCAGCCACACTGGGGAAGGGGTTGAGGGGGACTGGGAGAGTCCCTCAAAGCTCTAAGGGGAACCAAATGGAACCTAAAAAGCTCTCAAAAACTAAAGTAGTTGGCTACCTCCACTCAACATGAGTTGGTGCATTAAAGGCAACTTAAAATAACTTGAGGGAAGAAGGGTAAATAAACCGGGGATGATTTATCTCTGAGGAATAACGGTATGACTGCTGAATAATTACATGCACCAATCTTTATTAGTATGCAAAGTAGCTGGGCCTGGTTGGCTCCCAGCACTGCTCAAAGGACAAAAAGCCAAGAGAGCTATGCACATTCTAATAAATCACACCCCACCACTCCCTGTGTGCTGCTGCTACCCTCAGACCCCCAGGGCCTCTCTGTGGCTACTCTTCTTCAAGATAAGCAGCGAGTGTTTAATTTCTACCTTCTAGTGATGGATTAGGCCTACAGAGTTCCTCCAGAGGAGTCTGGGAATGGTTGGGGCTTCTCTTTGCACAAGTTTTATTCAAATTATTACTGTTTTATCTGGCAGCTTCTGCAACTGTGATCCCTGCCCTCCTCTGTCTGGAGTACTAAGTGCCTTTGCAGGAGCTGGGACCTCCCCTCTTCTTGCCGTGAGCTCAGGAGATGTATCCCAACTCTTCTACCAGCCAGGCAAGATGTTCAAGGTGGCTGATGTTCAAGAACCTGTCAACCCCAGAGCGCAGTTTAACTGATTCTAAGCTCTGAAGGTAGAATAGATATAAGCAACTATGTAAGAATTGGGGGAAGGGAGGTGCTAACCTGGGAAAGATTATAAGAATGGTAAGAATTCAAACACAGATAGTTTCAATTTCTGTAAAATTTTGAATATGTCAGCCACCTTTCTAAGCCATGCAGATACACACACACACACACACACACACACACACACACACACACACACACACACAAACACACCTTACATGTCATCTATAAAATGGGAATCATAACACCCCTTCCATCATGAGTCGGTGTGTCAAATATGTATACACACATAAATACACACATACATTCATTTGCTAGGACATCCTATGATATAAGGACTTTTATTAGCCCCATTTTCTGGAGGAGAAAACTGAAGCTCAAAGAATTGAGTAACTTGCTCCCACAGTGGCTAAGCTGTAGTCCAAATATAAGCATCCTGACTCCAGTCTGTGCAATGGATGACCACTGGACTAAAGTGTCTGTGTTACTACCTTACTTAAAATCTTTAAGTGGGCTTCCATAGCTCACAGGATTGAGACCAAAATCCTTCTAAAGATATACAAGGACAACCTGTGAGATTTGGGCCCCTGGCTTCACCTCATGGCACTTCCCACCTTACCCTTTGTGCTCCCACTGTCCTGTCCATCTACTGACACTCCTATGACCCAAACTTCACCACAGCTGAAAGGCTGTGATCCTCACCCCAGCAGCTCTAATCTACCCTCTTTGATTGGTCGGTTTCTACACCTCTTTCAAAAAGACTTGACTTAGATGTCATGCCCCAGAAAGCCTTCACCCAATCACCCTGCCCCACACTCAGCCCCTGCCTGGTATCCTGTACTCCTTTTCATCACACATAACAGGATTTCAATTAAGTTGTTACAAGTCCAAGGATTTGTTCCACATCTCTCTCATGCTATAGACTGTACATGCCTGTAGGGCAGAAACTATGCATCTTTTTTATCACCATCTCCCTAGTATCCAGCATCAGCTCTAGCATGTAGGATATATTTGATAACTATTGACTGATCTCACAATGGAGAGGCAATTTTAAGATTTACCACAATGCAAATGGAAGAGTCCTGAAATCTGTCACATGGTAAAAGACACAAGAAGATGAAAGTATATTCTCTCTCGCCATATCCCCAACCAGCAAGACTAATTATTGATTTGGACATAGAAAGCATTTACTAAACTTAGTTCCACAACATACATAGTAAAGAGATCTACGTGCCAGGCCCCATTCAACATGTTTGTGCATCATCTCAATCAATTTCCCAAAGATTTTTATGAGATCAACACCATTATAATCCGCCCCCCGCCCCGCCGCCATTTTATAGATGGGTCAACTGATCCCCATAGTCTCACCCATAGTCTACTAACCTCTATTGGTGTTATAGAACCATATTGTTAAAAGAGACCTCAATGATATAAAAAGAAAACAGAGAAATTTAAAACCTCCTCCCAACATTCATTCCTCTCCAGGGATATTAGGACAGAATGGTTTGAATGCTCAGACACTTGCACACCAATGATCCTTTGGTTTCCTCACAAGTCTAGCAAATGGATTAGGAGGACTTCTCTGCCAACTCCCCACATTATTCTCACTGGTAGCTATATGTGGCCTTCACAGAATACTAAATTTCTATTTACTCAGTCAACTTGCATCTATTGAGCTCTTACTTCTTGCCAGGTATTTTTCTAAACACTGAAAGAGCAGCAGGAAACAAGACAGAGGTCTCTTCTCCCCTGAAGACTATATTGTATGAAGAAACCTACCAAGTTCTAGCATATATAAATAAGGAAGTTGAGATGATTCAAAATTAGCATTTATCTTATTTTCTGGTGCACCATTCCTGGAGGTACTGTAATACCAGGTCAATATGTGGAGTTTACGGAATAAGCCCCTTTTCCATCTCCCTGCTCCAGAAATCCATTTAATATATTGTCCTCAGATACAGGGTATATCAGATATTAAACTGATAAGAATAGATACTACACTTGATCTTAGCCAAAAGGCCAAGAAGTGATCAAAATGAGCATTTAAATCTAAGCTTATGGAAGGCTGAAATGACATGGAGAAGCTCCAGATAACCTACTTTTCAAGGACATCATGGATAACATGTGACTCTGGAAAGATGGTCATCAAAAGATTCTCCACCCTCCATTCATGTAGGAAGGCGGATCTCTGTGATCTCCACAAACCTGGTTACAAAGTATTCCTTTGGGGCAAGCTTGAGGTATCATGATATTATCTCCCAGTAAGCCTCTTAACTCTACAAGCATAATACACTTTCACATGGTTTCCTTTTTTATTTGTTTGTATTAATGTTGGAGCCCAGGTTCTTCATATCAAGTTATGCACTACTTCAGCTCCAAGTTTGAAGACATATCCGATGCTCGGAGTGCATGGTCTGGCAGGGGAGACAGACAATTAGCCAATAATGCAGGTCAAGAGACAGATACACAAAATTAAGATTGATTCATTTGGTCCCAGATCCTCAACAACAAAAAGAAGTTTCTAGGCTTATTAGGGCAAGGAGAAATGGAGAAGAGAGGCCACGAGAAGAAAAGAAATCTAAATCAAGAAGATGACATATTTGCAATTAACTACTCCTGCTTTTGCCTGCCTGGCATCATTCTACCTTTTGGAGGTAGTAGCATTCTTTTATTCTCCTTTGAAGAGCCATCCTTACCTTGCCTGCTCTCAGACACTATGGGCAAGAACAAAACCCACCCTCAGTTCCTGGAGTGGACATGAGACCTATGACTGGCTAGATCATGGCAAGTTCACAGATGGGCATGAAATCCAAATCAGGACTACAGGAGGGATAACTCTGAAGAATTCACCCAGAATGTACCAAAGGAGGATATAGATAAAAGGCAGGGTAAGAGATGGGATTAAGAAGCTCCAACATGGATCTAAAAGGAGTCCCAGAAGTGAACTAGATAGAGAAGGAACAATTAAAGAAATCATCATGGAATATTTGCCAAAGTTGAAGCAGCATTGTTCCTCTGAATGTTTCCATCAGAATAAATAAAATGTACACTTAGATACATCATAGTGAAACTGTATAACACAAAGAATGAAAAGATATTAAAAGCTGAAACAGAGAAATAATACTATTGCTTACAGAAAAAGACTCTTAGACTTCATGGAAAGTTTTCATGAGGAACATGAGTCAAGAGAATAACAGGAGAAATAACTACCAATTTAATATTTTAGCTGTACCAGCGATGGTTCCAGAAAGAAAGAAAACAACAAAGTTTTCCAACATAGAAAGTCTAATAGACTTTGCTATCCACCAAACTTTGCCCAAAAAACTGTCAAAGTAGGCTTCAAAATAAAGGTAATAAGTACTGAGGATCATAAAAAATTGAGCCTAGAAATTGATAACATATGTTCACAATCTATTTAAATGTTAATTTCAAATAACTACTTCAAAAAATATTAAACTAAAAACAAAATGGATAGAAAATGCCATGGTACCATGAAAGGTTTCTCAGTCTTGGCATTATCAATATTTTGGGATTAATAATTCTGTATAATGCAGGGGTGTCCTGTGCACTGTAGGGTGTTGAGCACTGTCCTTTGAGTCTATCTCCTAGATGCCAGTAGCACACTCCACCCCAGAGCTGACACCAAAAATCTCTCCAGATATTTACAGATGTCCTCCTGGAGGCAAAAGTGCCTCTACAATTGAGAACCACTACACTAAAAAAGAGACAATCTAGTGTCTCCAACCCAATGTAGAACATAGAAACAAATAAAGTAAACTTGATTGACCCAAGAGAAAGAGGTAATAGAGTAAAAGAAAGTAAAAGGAAAACATCATAAACAAAAATAAAATATTTTTAAAGTCTAAATACATCTGTATTACAATATGTGCCAACACATCAATTCACCTTTTAAAAGAGCTAAATGATATGACTGCATAGGAACGATCCAACCAGGTGCGGTTTGTAGGAGACAAACTTAAAACCAAGCTACACAGAAAGATGAAAAACAAAGATATTTTTAAAAATGATATTGTGGCTGGGCTCGGTGGCTCAACCTGTAATCCCAGCACTTTGGGAGGCCAAAGTGAGTGGATTGCCTGAACCTGCGGGTTCTAGACCAGCCTAGGCAACTTGGCAAGACCTCGTCTCTACAATAAATAAATAAAAAATTAGCCAGGCATGGTAGTGCGCGCCTGTAGTTCTGGCTACTTGGAAAGCTGAGGCAGAAGGATTGCCGGAGCCCAGCAGGTTGACACTGGGGTAGCCATGAGTGTGTCACTGCACTCCAGCCTAGGCAACACCGTGAGACTCCAGTTCAAAAAAAATGATATTGCATACAGATGCTACACCAAAAAAAGGCTGATGCAGTTATAACAATATATTTTATAAAATAGAAGTTTGAACACAAACGCTTCCAGGTCCATCCATGTTGTAGTTAGTTTCAATACTTCATTCCTTTTCATGGAGAAATAATTTTCTATTGTATGGATATACCATGTGTTGTTGATCCATTCGTCAGTTGATGGACATTGTGTTGCTTTCAAATTTTGAAGCTCTTGTGAACAGTATTTCTACAGACATTCATCTATACATTTTTTTTTGTCTGAATACTTGTTTTTAAATCTTTTCAGTATATACCCAGGAGTAGAAATGCTGGGTCATAAGATGTTTCTGTTAGGTATATTTTTGAAATCAAAAGAGTAAACTATAAAGCAGCTCTATTCACCCAAAAAAGTATGTTACATGTAAGCATGTATAGTTTTCTAGAAAAATTTAAATTACTAAAATTGTCTCAAGAAAAAAAAGAGAAAGCAAAATAATCCAATAACCATGAAATAAATGAAACTGATGATCAATGTTGCCTTTTCTGTCTAATATGTACATTCCAAAATAAATATATACATATATAATAGGTAAATTTTATCAAATGTTCAAGGAAAAGATAATCTTCTACCTTATATCAATTCTTTCAGTGAATATAAAAAGAAAAGTCATCACTCACTTAATGAATGTAGTATTACCTTAGTAACAAAAATCAAACAAAGACAGTAAAAGAAAAGAAAATTATAAACCATTCTCACTTATCAACGTAGATGTAAAAATCTCAAATAAAGCACTTTCAAAGGGGATTCATCAGAATCTAAAAATAATAATACATCATGATCAAATAGGGTTTATCCCAAGAACCCAATTATGATTCAAAACCAGAACTCCTATTAAGGCAATGCACCACAATAAAAGATTAAGGGAGAGACTATATAATCCTAACATTTATGAACAATTTATGAAGAACAAGCATTTTATAAAACTTAATACCTATTCATTACAAAAACTGGTAGCAAACTTTCTAAACCCATTAAGTTTAGCAATCAAAACCTACAGCAAACATCATGCTTAAGGATGAGACAAATGGAAGCCCACCAGTGTTGGGAACAGGACAAGAATGCTCAGGATCACTGCTTTTATCCATCATTACTCTCTTGGCTCTCTAGCTGACATAAAAGGTGATACATATAGAGTCAGTAAATAAATACATAAATTTTACATTTTTGCTATGTGGAGATTTATATGTTTTATCTATTTATTTAGGTTGGAAAGGGAGCACCAAAATAGTCTTGACAAATGGTGTGGATGCCATAAATAGGACATCCAAGATCTACAACAAAAGTATTAGAATTATTGAAAGCTTAGCAAGATTGTTGTATAAAGAGAAATATGCAAAAGTGAACATAATAATTGTATCTAGAAACAAATAAACAGCCCAAAATTACATGAGATTTTTAAAAATCCCAGTCACATAATATAAAATCCCCTAAGGTAACTAGGAAGAATTTTTTTTTAATGTGTGCAGCTTGGACAACACAGTAAGACCTCATCTCTACAAAAAAAAATATTTTTTTTGTTTGAATTAGCCAGGCAAGGTGGCATGCACCTGAAACTCCAGCTACTTGGGAGGCTGAGACAGTAGGATCACTTGAGCTCAGGCTGCAGTGAGCTCTGAGGGTGCTGCTGCACTCCAGACTGGGCAACAGAGAAACATTCTTCTCCAAAAATGAAAATGGTTTGTTGTGTGTGTGTGTGTGTGTGTGTGTGTGTGTGTGTGTGTGTGTGTGTAGGAAGAAGACACATAAAGAGAGGTAACTGATACATAAATGACTTAAATTAATAAATAAAACACATAAGGATAGGCATTATTGACAGACATGAAGTCAGTTCTCAAAAATGGTGAGACATACTATGTTCGTAGATGAGAAAGCAATATCCTAAGGATATAAACGTTCCTGAAATAAATCCTCAAATTCAGTGTCATTCATATCAAAATTATAACAATTATTTTCTCAAACTTTAGCACACTGATCTTAAATTTACAGAAAAATCCAAAGGACTAGAAAAGGTGAAGACTTCAGAGCATTTCAAGGATGGTTTCAGAAACACCTGATAATGTGAAGACGCATAGCCTTTGACAATTTCATTTCTACATATTTAGTTGAAGCACAAGGCAAGTTCACAAATATTTATTACAACCTTCTTTCTGAAAGTAAAAAAAATTACAAAATAGCCTGAATGTCCATCAATAGGAGAATGGATAACAAATTCTGGTGTAATCATACAGGGAAATATTATACAGAAGTTAAATGGAATAAAACAGCAATACCCATAAAAACATAGATAAATTTAAAAATAGTGTTTAACAAAAATAAGATGCATGGAATGCCCTATTTTATCTGTAAATTCAGAAAATATTTTTAAAACATCTGTGAGAGTAATAGTCCAGGCAGCAAAGCAAGACAATAGCAGTGCAGAAAGTACCCAGGGTCTTCAAATTTATCATATTTTTGTTTTCATCTTTACAAATTTTGAAGCAAATATAAAATAGTGTTAAGATGTGATCAGGCTAAAAGATGAGTACAAGAGGTTCATTATATTATTTGCTATAATTTTCTACTAGAATGTCCCACTTTCTGGATTCGATTGTTTTTATCCAACTCTAAAATCATGTTTGATATTTTCCTCTAATTCTCATATTTTCTATAACTGTCAGATCCAGAAGCTTGAATGAACTCAGATGCAATTTATTTGTATTCCATTTACTTAAGGTGTGCAAACATAAAGTTTTGTTATACATATGCGCTGTGAATGACAACCATAGGTAAGCAAATTAGCATACCTATCACCTTCCACATTGTCTCTTTCTTTCCCCCCTTTGGTGGTAAGAGTGCCTACCCTTTTGGCAAATTGCCATTATACGTGTATTATGAAGCACAGTCCTCATGCTGTACATTTGATCTCCAGACCTATTCATGCTACATAATTCCAAGTGTAAGTCAAAGTGTGCCAACTTACAATTCCTTTTTTTTTTAGCAAGACCATAAAATTGTGGTACTGGATATTACTTATGGAATCCCATAAGAAGGTTAATAATGTCTAATTTTTTCCCACTTTTAGCAATGCTCTGATCAGTGGGTTCCAGTGGTATCATCTGATCTACCCCTCAACAAATTCCCCATTCGCCTTTCACCTAATGGTTTTAACAGCTATTGATCATTATTACCCTGCTTCACTATTTCATTAGGGAACTGCAAAAAGACTGTTTTCTAGTGATTCCTAGTGATTTACCATCCTGCTTGATCTTATGGCTATGGGTCTTTCATAAAAACCTTCCTTTATACAATACTTTTCCTGGCATATAGAAAACAATTATTGAGTTGCATGATAGGTGCACAGGGACTTAATATCCTCTTTACTTTTGAGTGTTCTTAAAATTTATATCATAAAATTTAAAAATAAAAACAAAATTAAAAGATATGTAAATGCATAGGGAAAAACTGAAATGAAACACATCAGATATCTTACCATAATTCATGTCAAAATTGTAGGAGTACAGGTGAATTTTATACACTGCTGTATTTCCAAATTTCTCAATAAATTATTACATGTATTATCAGAGAATCAAACAGAAGAGCAGAATTTTGTGGTACTAATGGGGGACGTTTGGGTGATCTACTTTAAATCCAGGTCAGGACAAGCATCCCTGACAGATATTCTTTGAAGGAACTGACCCAGAGAAACCCTCAGGAAAGAGTGCATCAGGCAGAGATAACCCCAAACAGGTGCAGTGATGCTCTTGGAGTGTGAAAAAGGAAAACTCAAAGGCAGTGGCTGAGTACCATTCAGCTCTCAGTAAAAATGGAGACCAGCTGGTCCTCCACATCATCACAGAAGTTCCTACCAATTTCACATACCAAGTGGGGCTCATACAGGAGTCTGTCTGTGTTTACAAAGTCACAGAACCCAAATCACACAGGAAATCTCAGCATCTGCCCCGCTGAGTAGGTAGAAGGCAGAGAACCCAAAAATCCTAGATAATGGATCACAGTAGCTCCACCATGACAAGGCAAAATAGTGATAATTAAATGATTTTAACAGTGTGTCAAGATGAAGGATAACAGTCTTGGAAAACAAAGCTGGTAAATCATTACCCCTCAGGCGTACATACCTCAGTTAGGGCATGAAAAATACAGAATGCAAACTACCCAGCCACACACTTCAGTGTAGCACAATGTTCATCCCCACCCTATTAGGGTTCCTTCTGAGCCAAGCACAGCTGGGATCCCTTTTTGACTCTGAGGCAAAATGAGAGCTAAGCTCAAATTTATCTCACTTGCTGAGCACTTTCCTATGATGCCCCCAAGCTCTGTACTAGAAGCTAACAATAGATAGACAAGATTTCTATTCTAACTGGGGAAAACAGGCAATATAGGAGCTATGGCAAAGTATGATGAGGTGGGGGGCTAAGGCAGCCCAGAGGAGGGTTCCTAATTGAACCCCAACCTTCTCCAGGTCAGGGAAACTTTCATAAAGAGACAGGACTTTAGGTGAATTTGAGGAGCGAGAAGGTGCCTATTTATAAGAAGACGAGTTAGCAGGGCATTCTATGTAAAAGGAAACACATAGTCAGGCTTTAGCTTGGATGGAGCAGGAAAGAGGGAGGCACTGAAGGTGACATTTAAGATTATTTAATTTCACTGGCATCAAAAGTTCTGGAACCAGGATTCTTGCTGCATCTTTCAGAAACACCCACACTCAAATCCATCACCACTCACCGTCCACTGCAGCATGATTGAAAGAAGGGCCTGACCTCCCAGAAAGAATTTTCTCTTTTCCCCAACGCATAATGAGTTTTTTAACCTTTTGTTGTTCCACAGGTATTATGTATGAGATAAAAAGGAACAGGCACAAAAGAAAAAAGTAAATAACATTCATTCCCATTTGCTCCACCTAATATACCCACTGCAATGTCTTGAAGCACAGAGTTTCAGATCCGTATTTTTTCCTGTCTATATATGCTGTTAAAATAAATTAGAATCATACTATTTGTAAACTGAATTTCATTTTAGCTCTATGCAAATGTCTATAGTTTGGATGGTTTCCAAACCTCATTACCCACAGTTATCATTTCCTACTTATAAAATGAGGTCATGAAAGGGTTAAAGGGCCCACTGGCAGGAGAGAAATTTATCATCTAAGAAAACCAAAGGCAACAGAAGGGTGGATGTGCCTAACAATTCACACCAGGATGCACACACCCACGTCTGTCCACTCAGCTCTCTTCCATGGCAACCAGAACACTGCCTTCATGGAGATCTAAAAACTTCTCGACACTTAAAACACCTTAAGTTGGCATCCAGAGTGGGAGAGAATTGTGGAAGGAGGGACTCACGTCGTGAGTCCAGACATCTGCAAAGCCATGTAAAAGCTTCCTTCTAACTCAAAACTTATCTGCCTGTGTCCTCCCCGCTAATAGGCTATTTGTGCCATGTCTTTCTCTTTGGCAACTCTTTGGTTCACCTGGTCTTCCAGGTGTGGTCTCGTGTCTTTACTTCTCAGCTGCCAGGTAAGCACATCCCCTAGGCCTGGCCTCCGTGCTCTCTCGTGCTTGGTGAGTTAGGTCCTGATGTCCCCAATATGCGACCTGGCTTGGATTCCCAACAACCAGGTGCCAGATAAGAATCACTAGAAGAAGCACTGATTTCCTCAGCCAGGGATTCTGGTCTCCATGTAGGAACATGTAAGGACTCACCTCTCATGTTTCTTTTCCATTGCTGCATAACAATTCATCACAAACTCAGAACCTTAAAATGCAGCCATTTATTAGTGCATAGTGTTGCTGGAGCAAGAGTCCAGGCACAGCATAGCTGGCTCTTCTGCCTGAGGTCTTCAGCAGGCTGCAGTTCAGACACTGGTTGGGGCTGTGTTTCATCAGAGACTCAACTGGAGAAAGGTCCACACCAAGCCTTCTGAGGTTCTTGGCAGAATGTATCGCCTTGCAGCTGTAGGACAAAGTCCCCTTCTCATGTTGACTACTCACCAGGGGACGCTCTCAGCTCCTACCTGCAGTTCCTAGTCAGGTGATTCCACAGGTCTTTTTCACAAAATGGCATTTTGATTCTTAAAGGCAGCAAGGGGAGTTTCTATGCTTCTGCTTGTATTAATACATATACATGCGCCCAACACACACACACACACACACAGACACACAAGTCAATCCTCATTATTAATGAGTTTCGTATTTGTGAATTAGCCTAGTTGCTCGAGTTTATTCATAACCCCAAAATCAATACCTATAGCACTGTCCCAGTCATTTGGGGACATGCACAGCATGGGAAAAAAAATTGAGTCGCCCATCATGCACATTCTCAGCTGAGGCTGAGAAGGTGACACTGCCTTCTTGTTTCAGCTCTTGTGCAGAGATGACCAGAGGGCTGAGCCAGGTGGGCGGATAGGGGGATACAGAAAGCTCTGGCTCTGGGGCCAGCTGGATGAGGTTTGAATTCCAATTCAGGCATCAGTTGGTTGAACAGCCTCAGGCAAATCACTCAAGCACTTCTGAACCATGCTTCCTCTTTTGTAAAAGAAAGAAAATAGAATGTTTTAGGGTTTAAGATTATCATCTATATAAGATATATAGGTTCAGCATCTCTAATCCAGAAATACTCCAACATCTGAAACTTTCTGAGAGCCAACACGATATTCAAAGGAAATGCTCACTGGAGCAATTTTGGATTTTTCAGAGTAGCGATGCTCAGCTGGTAAGTATAATACAAATATTTTTAAAATCTGAAAAAAAATCCAAAATCTGAAGCACTTCCAGACCCAAAAACTTTGGATAAGGGAACTTCAATCTGTACATATATATGTAGAAAGTTACTGTGAACACTAAATGGATGAATACTGAATTACTGTCCCAAGCTGTACCAGCCTAACTGTGCGTGTTTCCTAATAGATACCCAGTCTACCTACCACGTGGTCCTGTGTAGCCCTCTAATGCGTCATGCATCAACACAGATCATGCAAAGATGACCAGCTCCCCAGAGCCTTGGATGCTCCAGGGGATGTTTCTGCTTCTTGCCTTACTTCCCAACTCCTGAATTGCTCTGGGTTCTTTGGTTGTAGGCAACAGAAACTAAGTATGGAAATTATGCAAAATAGAAAATTTATTTAAAAGACATTAGGGAGATCAGAGAACTTAAAGAAGTGCTTAAGAACCAGCCATGAGCATCAAAGTAGTTGAAACTGTTTAACAGTCTCTTCAGAGAGCTTTCTGTGCAGGTGAATACACTCATACCATTTCCTGTCTTTGTGCCACTACACCTAAGATGTTGTTCGGGGAGAAAGAGGATCAATGGCCCATGTTGGATACCTGCTCCCCTCCTTGGGAAATATAGGGGTCACTTTACAGTCTCTGCTACCTACTGGGAACAAGTGCTTCCCCAAACAAAATCAGGGTTTCATTGTCATGAAAGAAATAAAAACCAGGCATGCAAAAGCAACAGGGAGCACACTGTACCCATGAGGAAGCCTCAGACTAGGCACGGTCAAGGTCTACACTCAATTCAGGATAACATGGCTTCTTAAAAAAGTGATGCTCTCCTACAATCAATTTTCTTTCTCCATCCATCCGTACTCATTTGATGCCAGTCATGTTCTAGAACTTGTGCTATGATTTTGGGATTCAGAGAGAAGTAAAATTGAGTACTTGCACTCAAATCCCTCAAAATCTGATGGGAAAAGTTTGTTTGTCTGTTTTAAAGCACATTGGCAACAACAGAAATGATAGTTCTATTTGCTGAGTGCCTCCTCCATGCTAGGTACTGTGCCAAGAGTGTTACAGGCATTATTTTATCCAATTCTCACATCATGTGGCAGGAACTGACCATAGTGTCTGGGGAGCTATAAATAGATTTGCTTGAGCCCCAAGAGATAGGTAGACACTGCCCCAAATCCTTCTTAAGAACATCACTGGCATTTGGGAGTTCTACAGTGAGGAGTCTCAAGGGAGGATTCCATCTGCAACGTAGAAGAATTTCACTGGCATTGATGAGGTTGTGCATAGTAATATGCATTTGAGTGTAACTGACGTATGACTATGCTCAACATATGCCTTTTAATTGGTTAGATTCAAGATCCCCAGCCCCCAGGCCACAGACTGGTGCTGATCCGTGACTGGTTAGGAACTGGGTCACACAGCTGGAGGTGAGTGGTGGGTAAGCAAGCAATGCTTTACCTGTATTTACAGCCACTCCCCATCACTTGCATTACTGCCTGAGCGCCATCTTCTGTCAGATCAGTGGTAGCATTAGATTCTCACAGGAGTACAAACCCTGTTGTGAACAATGCATATGAGGGATCTAGGTTGCATGTTCCTTGTGAGAATCAATGCCTGAAGATCTGAGGTGGAGCTGAGGCAGTGATGCTAGTGCTGGGGAGCGGCTGCAAATACAGATGAACATGAGTAGTGAGGTTTGACTGTACAGAGACCATAATATATCCATTGCTTGCAGACTCGTATCAAAATTATAATTTCATAATGCCATAATAATAATTATTTTATTCTGTAGTACAATGTAATAATAATAGAAATAAAGTGTGCAATATATGTAATGGACTTGAATTCTCCCAAAACCATCCCCTGGCCCCAGTGCATGGAAAAATTGTCTTCCACAAAACAGATCCCTGATACCAAAAGGTTGGAGGCCACTGGGATAAATGGATGAGACCAACACATGAAAACCAAGACTCTTTTTCAGGGAGAAACAACCAACCAGGGGGTGTCTTAACTGGGCTCGCCTCACCGATCTTTCACACCGTGGTCCTCCACCACTGTCCAGCTCTCCTTCATCTTAAGCAAACGGAGGTCCTTTCCTCTTCAAAGCTTAAGCAGTCTCTGTTCCCTCTGCCCAGAACACACTCCTGCTGGCTCTCTGCATAGCCACACTTCTCATGCTTTAAATTTCCATGTCAATTCTTCAAAGGAATGCTCCTTGACCATCCTGTCCCACAGTTGCCACATTGTTTCACTTATTTCCCTCCTCATAGTTGCTCTAATGCATAGTTTGTCTATAAATTTGTTCCTTCAGCTTTTGTCTGCCTGTATTCCCCACTAAAATAATGGGTCAAGACCAAACAGATCTTGCCCATATAATTATCTTTTGAGCTTCCTGTTCCTAAAAAGTTCCTGGGAGTTAATAGTTCAAAAATATATATTTGGTGTAAGAAAGAGTGAATGAATGAATGCGACCATACACGGAAATTCTACAAGAAATCCTTGTCCCTAATAGCTCTCTAGTCTCTGCAGAGGACTAAAAGAAATCTTCTGAGGTTCCTACCCCATTCGGCTCAGTGTAACATTTCCATATGCCAGACAATTTTTCTTGAGGATTCCACAGAAACTTGAGCAGGCAACTAATCCTATCTTCCCCTTTCTTCACTCTCATCACCAAATTGACCATTTACCAACTGCCTTCTGCATCTCAGGCACTGTGCTATACGCTGCATATATATTACCTAACTCATTGCAACAACACTTGTAAGGTAGACATTTTGATACCCACATCACCAGCTGGTAACTGATAAATGATTTGCTCAAAGCTTCACTTCCAACTGCAAGTGATGGAGCGGAGATGAGACATCATTAATAAGTATTAGAATTAGCACTCCTTGGGATGAGCCTTCCCCACAATTTCAGTTCTCTGGTTTGGACATGACTTTGACACTCAGAGATGGATCCCCCAGTGTCATGTTTATATTACATAACCAAAGCTCCCAGACCTTAGATCATTGATTCAAAGTTGGGTGCTTGGTTCAAGACATCCAAATAAAATCCTGCCTTGGGGATTTTTGAATGGTTATCAAGGGAAGAGGTAGGGCCACTATTTGGTAAGTGGAGCCTCTGGAGTTAGTGACCACATTCCCCGAAGCTGGTGTGTGTGAGGAGAGATTGAAAGTCAATTCTAAAAGAAGCAGAGGTGAGAGATGGAAAAAGAGGGTTCCTGTAAAGGGAAGGTCCCTAATACGCATTTTCTTGGAGACCCAGACATTTCACTCCACTTTCTCAGGTTACTTGAAATGTCCTAACATTTCTCCAATAAATTATCCTTTTTGTCTGAGTTATCTTTAATTCAGTCTTTGCCATTTGGTAACCCAAAATGTCTCATTAATTACATGTAAGACACTTAAGTAGGTAATGAATTTCTCTTTAGTGTAACCCAGTTCAGGTTATCAACTCTCCAGTTCATGTTGGGGCCAAACTGCAGGATCTCAGAGCTGGAGAAGACAGGATATCTTTGGGCATCTGAGGAATGCAGAAACTACCCCTCTGTAGTCTCACTCATGGGAATACATGTTTCCAAAGGCCAAAATGTACTCAAGAATTCTTTCAGCAAATCAAGGGCAACCAGCCTTGCAGCAGACATAAATTATCCCTATGTATGGAAAATGAGTAGCCGCTAAGTCAAAATGGCCCTTGCTCATATAAAATTCTTGTTGTGATTCAAAAAACTTTCAAGTATTCATTTCTGACAAATAAAATAAATTGTCATGCCAAACACATATAAAGATTGCAAAGATGCACCTCTATTCTACTTAGCAGCAAAGCAACTCAGGTGTTATCTAAATTTAGCCTCTGAGCTCCTTTTCTTTCATAACTAAACACCATTTTGTGCAGCTTTTGCTTAGGCTTACAAGAGTTTAATAAATTGAAATTTTTTTCACAATGCATTAAGATGAGGTCAGCTGGAGAGCTTGACCTGGTTGGATCAAATTTTGCATTGATTTCTCAAAGTATTATTTTTTTTACTAAAACTTGGACTCTTGCAGAGAAAGAGAAGAGAATGACACAATTGTGAGTTCAGAATACATCCAGAAAACCAGAATGCATCCTTTCCATTTCCTTAAAGTTGCAGAGTAGAGAGTGCTTTGTCTATGAAGCTGGTGGATGGAAGGTGTCAACCCAACAAATGTATTTGTTTTCCTCCCCAAATTACTATGTTTATCTTAATTCCCATTGTGATGATATTTGGAGATGGCAGCCTTTGAGACAGAATTGGGTCATGAGGATAGAGCCCTCACAAATGGGATTAATGTCCTTATAAGAAAGACCAGAGTGCTAACTCCCTCTATATACACCATGTGAGGATACAGCAAGAAGACAGCCATCTGTAAACCAGAAAGACAGCCCTCACCAGATCAGATCTTCTGCTACCTTGATCTTGGGGCTTCCCAGTATCAAAATTCTGAGAAATAAATGTCTATAGTCTAAGGAAAAAAAAACCCTAATATTTAAATATAAAATGTACACTCAGCATTTTGACCATAGATACCTGATGCTTTAGATTCTGACAGTGGAGTCATGAGTAGGGATTTGATGCCCAACTGTGTCAGTTTTCCTGAAACTGAAGGAATTCCTAGATGTGGGACTTTCAGTACTAAATCAGGGATAATACCAGCAAGCTGGAATGGTTGGTCACCCTAGAAGGATGCTGTTTGACAGTGACATTTCAATGATTTTCTCCAATGTGGCTTTCAGAAAAACCAGTCTTAGTGGGAGACTTTAGGATAATGCTTATATTGGTTCCACTCCCTTAACCTGTATAATGACACCAGAGCTTCGGAACATAGATTTAAAATCACTCTTGATCTGTGCTGCCTCATTTAATACTCATAACAGTCCTAACAGGTGGATATGAGTATCTTATTTTGCAGGTGAGAAGGCTAAAAAGTTTGGTGACTGGCTCAAGGTCAACCAGTCAGCAATTGGTGAGGAGGGGGTTGTAAGTCAGTTATTTGACACAACTTTGCTTCTTAGTTCATACTTCACCATACTGAACCAGAATGTCTTGAAGACACTATAGTCTAGTCATAGACTTTTGCACTATTATTCTTCTCTTATTAAGCACTCATTACCCTCAACTCTAATTTTTTTCTCTCTCTCTCTATCTGTCTTTCTCCCCCACACCCAACTATATTGGGAGCACTTTAAGAGTAGAATCATTTCCTTGCACCACTCTTTTCTAAGCCATTGTCTCAAGGACTTCCATTAGTAGTTAGTCATTACCAGTTGAATTAATTTACAAATCAATATCTAACCCCAAAGCTAAGATATTCTAGAAAGTAAGCTTGAAATACTTTTTTACAGTATCAAATAAGATTGAGATGTCACTGATTCCAAGGCAAAGAGAGAATGGAGAGGCATTAGGACAGACTGATCTCTTGGAAGTCTCCTGCATTCTCAGTTCAAGGCATCTCCCTGGTCCCCATCCCAACCATGACACCAATGAAAACTGCAAAGGCACCGTCAGCCCCACACTGCTCTACAGTCTGAAATCCAACCCTGGCTCCACTATCCCTTTATCTGCATGCTTGCTACTGAAAATACAATCACATCATCATACCTAAACTAAGTGCTGAATAAGTGTCCAGATGCAGGGGGTGGAGGGGAAGATACTGGTTGGAGTTTCTGGAATTAGAGTCTAAAACCTGTATGTCATCCCATGAGAAGGACCAAGGATCTGATTTTTCATTCTTGGCCACATTTGGGGACAGCCAGGTATCTATCCTGTGATGACTGTGAACAAGTGGGAGTAGAGGAATTACTCAGAGAAACCTAGAGAGTCTATGAACAGCAACGAGGACCTGACTTTCAGTGGACACATACTTTTCCCCCTTTAAATTGTAGGTGTTTGCTGGGCTCGGTGGCTCAGCCTGTAATCCTAGCATTTTGGGAGGCTGAGGCAAGTGGATTGCCTGAACTCAAAGGTTCGAGACCAGCCTGGGCAACTTGGCGAGACCTTGTCTCTACAATAAACAAAAAATTAGCCGGGCATGGTAGCACTCGCCTGTAGTTCCAGCTACTTGTAAGGCCGAGGCAGAAGACTAGCCAGAGCCCAACAGGTTGACGCTGGGGTGGCTGTGTGTGTGCTATTGCACTCCAGCCTGGGTGACAGAGTGAGACTTCAACTCAAAAAAAAAAAAAAAAACTGCAGGTATTATTTTCTTCTTTTACAAATGAATGGGGTACGTGTGCAATTTTGTTACATGCATAGATTGTGTAGTGGTCAAAGCATGGCTTTTAAAGTATTCATCACTCAAATAACCTACATTGTATCCCTTAACTAATTTCTCATCATCCACCTGCTTCCCACCCTTCCAAGTCTCCATTGTCTATCATTCCTTCCTCTACAACCATATGTGCACATTTTTGAGTACCTACTTATGAGTGAGAAGACGTGATATCTGTTTTTCTGTGCCTGGCTTGTTTCTTAAGATAATGACCTCCAGTTCGATCCATGTTGCTGCAAAAGACATGATTTCACTCTTTCTCGTGGCTAACTAGTAGTCAATGAATCATCTTGTGTCAATGTGTCAAGTAGTTGAAATGGAGTGCCTTTGTCAAAGCTACAGGGAGAGAGAAAAATTCACGCATGTGGCCTCTAGAGGAGTCAATAGGTCAAGTACTAAGACCAAATTCTTTAGTGAATAATCAAAAGTCTAGAAAGGAGATCCTTAACTGAGGAGAAATCCCTCAATGGCCACCTGAATGGACAAAATTGGAATATTTCCCTGGAGGTGCAAGAGATGGTGACAGTCACTGCAGACTCTAGTTATGACTCTGACTATACTCTACTTCCTGTTCCCAGGAAGTCTGCCTTTTATTATTTCTCCCCCAAAATAGTGGAGAAAACATTCATAATCCTACCACCCCAAAACATAAATATTTGTACTTTGTCATAATTATTTGCAGTCTCTAAACAAACAGTCCATTAAAGATATTGCTATAGCCGGGCTCGGTGGCTCAGCCTGTCATCCCACGCCTTTGGGAGGCCGAGGTGAGTGGATTGCCTGAGCCTGCGGGTTTGAGACCCGCCCAGACAACTTGGCGAGGCCTCATCTCTACAATAAATCAAAAATGAGCCAGGTGTGGTAGCGCGTTGCCTGTAGTTCCAGCTACTTAGAAGGTTGAGACGGAAGGATCGCCGGAGCCCAGCAGGTCGAGGCTGCGGTGGCCGGGAGCGGCCACTGCACTCCAGTCTGGGTGACAGAGTGGGACTCCAACTCAAAAAAATGAATAAATAAGATATTGCTATATATCTTTCATAACCCCATGGTACTCATTTCCATTTCCTTACCCTGTTCCTCCTTCCCCAGAGAACCACAGTCAACAACTTAATGGCATCCTGCCATTGATATGTTTCCATGTGGCTTTGCATGTAAAGTCAAAAATTCACACAAGAAACAACAAACCCTGTGTACCATTCTGTGTCTTGCTTTCTTCACTCAACCTTGTTTTTGAGCCTGTCTACATGAATACAAGGAACCCAAATGCAATATCACATTAAAAAGAGACCTACTTATACTTATTTTAACTAATGCACAGGAGCCTACCACATAAACACACCATCTTTTCCTTATCCTTCCCTCCATTTATTGGCTTTTAGGTTATTTACAAATGTCCAGCATTATAATCATTGCTGCAACAAACATCTCTTTGTGCACACATAAAAGATGTTGTCCAATGCATGCAATTAAAGGTAGAATTGCTGTGTTCTAGGAATGTACATCTTCCAATTTGTTAGATTCCATCTGATATTTGAAAAGGGATCCCAACCTACTACAGCCCCATCAGTCTTTGAGGACAGCACCAACTTCTCCCCACTTCAGGATACCTTTTTTAGATGCAGGATGAGATGGCTTCAGCTTTGACCAAGAGCTCACCTTTTTGCAAAAGAAAGAATGGATGAGCTTATATCTTAAAAGCCTGTAAAGTTCCTTTAATTTTCTGTAATCACCAGTTGTATCATTTAAAAAGCTAATAATGCATCTTCATTCTTCCAGCTTGTGATAGCTTAATGAATTAGCCACTTGACCATCAGAAAAGACTGCCTTGGGATAATATGTCAAAATCATGTAAGGTGCTGATGCTCATATTGGGTTGATGGATCTAAGGCAAGACCTTAGGCAATAGTAATGCTGTTTAGAAGATGAATCTACTCATAAGAGCCCCTCCATGACAAATGACTTACTTGGAGGCTAACTATTTATGAGGTCCAGGTGGGAGAGGTATAAACTTAATTAAAGTTTGAAAACGTAATAGAACCAAAGGCAGTGCATCAATTTCTGGGTGTCCTATCAAAAAGCCAATAATGTCCTTAATAGGTTGGGGATGTCTGCTTCTTGGAGCTGTAATATATAGTTGCCCAATTCACACAGTTCCAGTTGCTGCTGATCTTGCTGAAGCCAATACCCTTACCTCCTTTCTCCCTTCTTCATGTCTGCTTATGAGACCAATTCATCTCAGCTGGGAAAATCAGAACTGCCTCTATCACATGCACTTTACCCTGGATCCTAATAAAACCAAGCAGAAGGCAGGCTGCCCACCCTCACTCATTAACAACATGATCCATCTGTGTCTGCAAAATCACATAATCTGTGTCCCATGTGCTGGGGCTACCTGATGCCTGGAATACAAGTACAGCATCCCACAAACACATTTTAGAGACCCCTTCAAATCACAACCCAGGATACCACATACTCCTAAGCAATCTTAAAATATAAATAAGTATAAACATCTCGGGACAGAGTCCCAGATACACCAGCCGGGCATTCCTTTTGATGCACTTCATCGCAGTGTGAGGTGATATGTTTGAAATATAATTTGATAGCTTCAGTGGAGGCTCCCTACTGAGGGAGAGGCTGATGAAAAGACTTAATCACTCCCAACTTTATGTCCCATTTAAAACACATGCAGAAGTTGCTTTATTAAGCAGTAGGGTCATTTTTATAAACAAGTGTTCTTCCTTGGAAGGCTTGAGGAAACCAAGAGAAATGTACATGTTCATATGGGGCTAATCCTGGAAAATACATCAACACATACACAGGCAACCATCAGTGATGGCAAAAGAGAGGAAAGTCCCTGCCAGGTGGGAGACACAGATCATGGTGGGGCCATCCATCTGTCCCAACTGAGTTAAGTCTGGTGAGGCAAAGGGATGTATAAATACCCCTGAACACCTAGGCATAGAGGAAACATACCTCAAAACAGTAAGAGCCATCTACAATAAACCCACAACCAACATATTACTAAATGGACAAAAATTGGAAGAGTTTTCCCTGCAAACCAGAACAAGACAACGCTGCCCACTTTCATCACTCCGGTTCAACACAGTGTTGGAAGTCCTAGCTAAAGCAATCATACAAGAGAAGGAAATCAGGAGCATCCAAATAGGAAAAGAGGAAGTCAAGTTATCTCTCTTTGCTGATATGATTCTACTCCTCAAAAATCCAAGAGAATCTGTCAAAAACCTTCTTGCACTGATAAAGGACTTTGGCAAAGTCTCGGGGTACAAAATCAATGTGTAAAAGACAATCACATTCTTACACACCGATAACAAACAGGCAGAGAACCAAATGAAAGCCTCCCAAGACCTTTGAACTCCACAGCCAATCAAAAGCAGTGATTCTTACCCAAGGATGCATTTAAAAACAGCCAATGTCCAGTGTCTATCCAAGAGTAACTAAGTCAGCATCTTTAGGGTGAGACCTATGCCATAGTTTTTTCAAAAGCTCCTCAGAGTGCCTCAACTTTGCATCTAAGGCTGAGAGACTTGGCCAAGGAATCTGGGAATTTGGTATTCAGACTTTAGCAAAACCAAAGCAACTCCCATGCTTTATCTAAGGAAGTCCTTAAGAGGTGAACACTCTTATTATTCCCACTTTATAAATGAATGAGCAGAGGCTCAGAGAGGTACAAAATGAGAGAGGTTTAACCACACTCATGCAAGAGGCAGAGCCAGGACTCACACCAGCCCCTGGGGGCTGGGGACTCTGCACTTTACTAGCTGTTTTACTGTAACCTTTGAAATGTTCAGTTCTCAGTTTTAAAGAGAAAGTGGCAATACATTTGACATATCAGATTACCAGTTCTGGTGAGGAAGATTCAAGGACTTCTAAAACTCTTCCATCAACTTGTCTGCCAGGGATCAAGAAATCTCTCTTTAAGTGTACTGTTGTTAGACAATCTTGGGACAAAACCTGAGCTTTTCCTGTTCTCAGTTGGGAGACTTTGGGCCAATTTCTTTTTTCTTTTCTTTCTTTTTTTTTTTTTTTTTTTTTGAGTTGAAGTCTCACTCTGTTGCCCAGGCTGGAGTGCAGTGGTATGCTC
>NW_007172922.1:9532-19995 GCF_000164805.1 Carlito syrichta | reverse complement strand
CACTACCATGCCTGGCTAATTTTTGATTTATTGTAGAGATGAGGTCTCGCCAAGTTGCCTGGGCTGGTCTCGAACCCGTGGGCTCAGGCGATCCACTTGCCTCAGTCTCCCAAAGTGCTGGGATTACAGGCTGAGCCACTGAGCCCAGTCAAGGCCAATTTCTTATGTTCTATGAAACTCAGTTGTGTGATCTGCTAAATGGGAATAATATCCACTCCCAGGGTTCAAAGGATTCAAAGTAATTGCACTGATCAAAAGCTCTGGCACATGCCAAGGATTAACAAATGGTAATCTCTTCTACCGCAAGTATGTGGCATGGAAACCTAGACTGTGATTATCGAATTGTCTCATTCTTATCTCTAGCACCACCTGATAAATTACAGAGTGAGCCTCTTTTTCAAAGTGCTTTCCCATAGATTACCCCCCTTTTAATCAGTTTTTATTAAATGCTAGTTTCCACAGCTGTGCAATTTTTAAATTTAGACTCCTCCCCCCAAAGGCGATTAATGGTGCCCCCACAATGGTAAGGTTTTTAATGGATGCAAATTTGCAAAGCATGATGCATTTATTAATCCCTCATTGGCACAAACTGCAACAAAGCCAGCAGGAGCAATCATTAATTTACATTAATAGCTTTCAGTGTCGTGTACCCCAGTGCCTGACATGAAACGGCAGTCTGAAACCAAACTATGATGCTATCCTACATGAGCAAATGTATCGCAGCCCCAGAGACCCAGGAGTTGCAGGGCATTAAATAGCAACTCTCATGCATTTCAAAAAGGGGAAGATGTGTCAGTGCATCACAGTGCCCACAGAGAAATATTCAAACTTCTTTCCACGGCCTTCAAGGCTCTATTCTCTCCAGACTCATCTTATACCACTCTCTCTCTCTCTGTCTCTCTCTGTCTCTCTCTCTCTCTCTCTCTCTCTCTCTGTCTCTCTTTCATACACATATATAATTTTCTCTCTTTCTCTAAACACACGCACACACACATATGTACACACACATTTCTCAGGACACTTCTAGTTTATTCTACCTCAGGACCTTCCCACATATAGCTAAAAATTGCCTGAAATATCCATATCCTCACCTCATTCATTGCATGACTGAAATTAGTTTTACCCTACAGCTCTCAGATCAAATTTTACCCAGCCAGAGAGGTCTTTTCTAGCCATCTAGGTTAAGAGATTCTTCTTAGACACTCATAGTTTTATCCAATGTACTTCCTTCATAGTAGCACCTAAAACATTTCAAGTTTATCTTGTTTATAGTTGTCAGCATTATAGTTTGACCAAGCACACACACAAGTACAAGCTCTAGGAGGGTAGGGATCTTACATGTTCCATTCAGTATTCTGTCTCTAGCATCCAGAACACTGCCTGGGGCACAGAGGTTCTCAGGAAGTACTTGTTGAGTATGAGAATGAATAGTGAACCATCTTAACTTAGACGGTTTCTCTCAACATACAAAAATGTTTTTCACAAGAGCTTAGTGCCTGCTGGCCCCTAAAGACTGATTTTCTCCAAGGTTCTGTCCTCAGACTGTTCTTTATTCCTTCTCAACACTTTCTCTCACATTCGCTTCTGTGACTTTACCAATCACTTCTGCTAGTGATCGCCAGATTCACACCTCCAACAAGCCTATTGTCTGAGGTCTAGACTCACAAGGGAGATGTGCTTGAAGTACCTGTGCAAGAGAACCAGAAACCCATAGCCTGACTCCATGAGAATGTCTTAGTCATTCAAGGGGAAAGGCAGCCCCAAGTATGCAGTGGAGTCCTTTACTCAGGTAAGAGTCTGCCTCAGCACCCCCATGCATCCATGTCTGGAACCTAGGAAAGAGAGAGAATGCTGGCATTAAAGAGGAAGAAAGGGATCAGTGGGGCATTGGGGTACAATTGTCTCATCTACAAAGTGAAGAGGTTTGTTTTCATATGTGGACTTATTTCTCCTTGAAGCAAAACAAACAGATCTCTAGCAGACTGAGGCCGATCTCCATCAAATCCCACCTCACCCAAATCGTGAACAGTCTCATGATGTCCTGCAGCAGTGTCTGTGCCCTGAATCATTTTCATGAAGTCCCTTTTCTTTCCTGACATCTCTGATGATAAACTTCCCTCATTAAATCAATCAAGTTCCTACTCAAATATCCCTTTCAGTTTTTGTCTTTGATTCAACAAACATATAAGGGAGATATTTCTTATTCCTTCTTTCCTTAAAACAACAAATGATTCCTAAGTGGAAGATAACAGTAAGAGCTGACATGCACACAGACTAAATGCTGGGCACTGGATGAGACACATCACAGTCACCATAGGCTGTACCTACATACAATTCCTGCTATAACACCCTCAAGTTCATATGAGGGAAACAGAGCTTCAGAGCAGGGAAATAGTTTGCACAACACCACACAGAAAATGTACACTGGAGTCCCATTTCAAATCTGTATTGTTCTGCTGCCAGAGTCTATTGTTTTAATCAGCATATGAACAAGTTTGTTACCAGATATTAGCTGGAAAGAGAACTTCAGGAAAGAGAACTGAGGGTTCGTTATGCCATGTGGGATGAACCAGCAATACTTTGGCCTGTTGCTCAGTCCCCACCTGAGGTGGAACATGAAACCCAGGCAAATAGGCATCTCCTGGCTGGATTAAATGGAGATGTATACTCAGAGAAATCCCTCAGACCTTCAACAGTCTTGCCCTTTCCTGCGTACTCTGCCTGGTTCCTGTTTACCAATTAGCTGAACATCTATGTACCACAACAAGGCCTAAATGGAGTAATGAATTGAGATGCAGGTTTTATAAAAGTGATTAACTGCTAAATTCTAGTTCGGCTAACAGTTCAATTATCCCATTTTGCATCTCAGCCTTCCTTCCAATTCTGCATTCATATAGTCCCAATCACCAAGGCACCTCCATCCTCCGCATTACCATTAATTAAGCCATCGCTCTTTTGCAGGAATAAGTCCACCCTTACTCGTGAGCTGGGTTTGCAAATAAGGGTGAGAAGAGCGAGCTGGGAGAAGCAAATTTAATTGTGCTGGAACAGGGGTTGACCCAAAGTGACTTTTAACTGCCACCACTTTTGTTTCAGAACACAAATGTGGAAAAGTTCCATGTACCATCCCCACCCCACCCCCCAAAAAAAGGCAGTGGAAAGCACTGGAAGAGAAGCCAAGACCTCAGCTGAAGTTCTCACTTGTCTCTGGTGGTGAAATGGTTGAGTATGTTAGGGGATATCTAAGCACCCAGAAAGAGGTAATGATTGACCAGGTCACCATCCTGAACCATGGACAGGGCTCACTGCTCCAGCTCAGGAGGTGGGTTCTAACTTAAAATGTCCAATAGACCATCGTGAACCCTTGACCTTACCCCTTCTCCACATGCTGTAGGACTGTTTAATTCCTGTATTGATTAGGGTTTTTGATTAAAAGCAACAGAAACTGGCAAAATCAGAAAAGGACTTCTTAGGAAGCATACTCAGTTGTTCATCAAATTGCAATGGAGACTAAAGAATGCGTCCAGCCACTAACACCAGATGACACCATGCAATGGTCTGATGCTGACTACACTGCAGAGGACCCAGACTGGCAAGTGCTGCCATAGGAACAATTCCTCAACTCTCTCTGCACCTGTGGGCCACTTGCTCCACTGCCAAGGTCCTAGGAGAAATCATCAACTTGCCCACACTCACATGCTCATACCACGCTGCCTGGACAGGAGAGGAATGTGTGTCAGAGTATTCAGCTTCCCAACTTTCATCAATAGTGACACGACAGCCATTCCCTAAACATATGGAGGGGGTTCAGATGCTGCATAGCTGAAACATACACAAGTGACCTCAACTCCACTGTGAATGCCTATCACAGCGCTTGTTTCAGCTCATGTTTCTGTGAAGACAGAGCTTCCAAATGACCTTGGTCCTCAAGACCTCTGGACTCCCTCACCTCATCTCTTACTCTCGATATCTGCAGTCTGCCTTCACAAGTCCTTCACACATTCCTCCAGAACACAGTATTCTCTGTACCACAGACCCTTTGCACATGCAACTTACTCCATCTGGAATACTCTTCCCCTAGCTAACTGCTACTCACCCTCTGAACTCTAAGAGGTGCACACTTCAGACCAGATGGAGAGACCCTGTTATGAGTTCTAATAGTACCACATGTTTATTCCATGAGTGCAGGGAACATGTCTGTGTGGTTCTCTACTGTGTCTGAAGAAGTAAAGACAGTGTCTCATTCATAGATGTTGAATATGGATTTGCTCGATGAATTCCTCTCAACCCTGATTTCAAATAAAAATAACTTAGAGGAGGCAGATGAGAAGGCAAAGTCTGTGTATCACTCCTAAGCACATTGATCTACATGCCCTCTTTACCATGGGCTTGGGGAGCAGAAATGTCCATTGTAGACACAGACCCTTGTTTGGGAAGTTCACTTGCCCTGCCAAGAATGATTGGGCTTCTTCTCACTAGCCCTCACTGCTCAAAACACAAAACTCAGTTTCACTAAAGCATGAATGTGTGCAGGTAGGCTTTGCATGGGAGCCTTGGCTTCTCATTTGAGAGTATGATCTGGTCAGACTCAGTGGCTCAGCTTGTAATTCCAGCACTTTGGGAGGCAGAGGCAAGTGAATTGCCTGAGCCCGCAGGTTCGAGACCCAGCTGGGCAACTTGGCAAGACATCATCTCTACAATAAATCAAAAATTAGCTGGGCATGGTAGCGTGTGCCTCTAGTTCTGGCTACTTGAAGGCTGAGGCAGAAGATCGCCGGAGCCCAGCAGGTCAAGGCTGCAGTGGCTGGGAGCATGCACTGCACTCCAATCTGGGCGACAGAGTGAGACTCCAACTCAAAAATAAATAAATAAATGAAGAGAAAGAGTATGATCTTTGCACAACTGTCTTCTCTCTAGACATCCCCTCAACAGCCTAGAGGGAAGGGGCACCTCTGGTCTTTTAGAAAGACATATCTGACTGCTTCTTTATTCAAGAGAAACCACTTTAGTGGCCAGGGTGAGAGGCTTGGGTTCAACTTCTGGACCTACACCTTCTAGCCATTTGACCTGGGTTTCAATAATGACTGAGCTGGAATTTCCCACCAGCCTGAAGGATGGGAAACTGGAGAAAGGTTTAAGTGGATTTCTTAAAAGAAAAAGAGATCCTTATTTTATACCCGTTGGGGGGCAGAGATTCATGCTCACTACCTCAGTCTTTGGGTCACTAATGTACAATTTTAAAAGTAACAAACACTAACATTTCTTGACTATTATTACGTGGTCAGGCATTCTCCTGAGCACATGAAATGCACAATCTCTGCGAGCTGGTATCATTGACGTGTACATTTTGCACATGGAAAAACTGAATCTCAGAGAGATTGAGTGATTTGCTCAAGATGACACAGCTAGTCAGAGGAAAATCCGGGACTTAAAATCTATTCTCCTAACAACTTCCTAAATTACATGTAGTGTGTGTGAGTGTGTGTGTGTGTGTGTGTGTGTGTGTGTGTGTGTGTGTAAAATACACACATATATAGTGGCAGACACACAATAACTGTTTAACAAATGCTCTTTTAATAACATGTAGATGACAGATGAACAGGTAGATGAGTGAATGGGTAGGAAGATGTGGTATATTTCTCCTTTAAATAATCCCCATCATGGTCTAATTACAGACACGACTTAGCTCATAGAGCCTTCATGCCCCAGAAAATATTACCCAACACAAGAGTTTGTTTCCAGCGAGAGGAGTTCCGTGCCCCCTTCTTCATTTCCAAGCAACATCTGCGCTTCTTCCAGGAGCTTCTGAAGGAGACAAGAAGGGGTGGAGCATCCCACACGCCCTCCACAAGGACAGAGGATGTCGAGGACAGGTGCTATGCACCATCTTTCCCTCCCAGCACGGGCTGCCGCACAGCCTCTCACACCCACAGGCTGGGCCCAGCAGCCACAGAGCTGCGTGATGACACGCAGATGCCATCCAGGAAGGCTCAGTGTTGAGGCTCGACTGCCGTGTTTAAACATAAACAGCTCGTTTCCCCCGTGCCTTGTTTTCTGTGTTTCCATTATCTGGCAAAGTTGGGTCCAATTGAGAAAGAGGCAGCTGTGTTTGGGGAGCGATTGTCTTCTTCCCACTGGGCACGTGAGCTGAGTTCTCTATTGTTCACATCTGTGGCCGCCTGGCTGAACACCCAGAGATGTGTCTCTCTTCTTCAGCACCAATATGCTTAGCCTGACGCCTGGAAATGATTTGGTAGTAAGTGGCCTCTCACTAACAGGAGTACTTCTGGGACAGGTTTGTCCCTTCGCCTCCACCCGGAGGACCCAAAGATGGGCCACTTTTAAAAACCCACCACATGCCCCTGCCCAGCATGCATTACATCTTTGAATCTGCACAACAGATTTTCACCATAGGGATGGAGAAATGATTTGCCTGAAGATACAAATCTATAAAAGTTACCAAACAAGATTTGAATCTCAACCTTTCTCCAAAGTTCATGCTTTTGCCATATTTAGGACTTAAAATGATATATTCCATGTGTATGATGAGCAGCTTCCAGTTCTGATCAACAGAGCCTGAGCCCACCAGAAAGCCCTCTCTCCACCTTTGCTTCCTAAGTTCTTTTGTCAAGACTTTTCAACATGTGATGGGTGGGAAGGCCCCAGAAAGATCCAGAGTCTGATGGAGGACAGGCTGGTTCTGGAGTCAAGCAAACCCAAGCCTGAATCCTGGCCCTGTCACTAGCAACGTGGACCAGGGCATGGTGGCCCACCTCACTAAACTTCAGTTTCCCCATTTGATAACTAGATGAATATTTTACCCATTGTAAAGGGGAGATTACATGAAAAAAATCTTATTCATCCTTCAGGTCTTAGCATAAATAACAGCTACTCAGAAACACCTTCTCTGAGCCCTAAATTGGGTTAAATCCAGTTGCTTTTAAAGATTTCCCCATACCCTGTGCTCCTTCTGGCATACCACTTATTATGCTTGTAATTCCTTCTTAATCACAGGCCCTTCTTCCAGACTCTGAGAGCTATGAAGACAGAGGATATATGAGGGAGGACCCAAAATATTCTCGAATTTATTTACTTAAAAATGTATATTTATTCTTACATGTTTAAACTTCAGTCACTGTCAAAGTACTCTCCATTTGATACAATATTCCTATCGAGATGCTTTTTCCACTGCTCAAAACAGTTTTTGAACTTGTCGATTTTGATTCCTTTTGGTGCGTCTGCCATTTTTGTTGTTGTTTTTCACCTCTTCCATATTGGCAAACCATTTCTCTTTGAGGACTTTTTTCACCAGGGAAACAAAAAAAATTCATTTGTGGCAAGATCGGGTGAATAGGGAGAGTAGAGCACAGGGATCATGCTGTTTTTGGTCAAAACCTGCTGAACACCCAGCACAATATGGGCAGGTGCACGTACAAATCACCAGGCTTAGAGCATTGAAAGGTTCTCAAAAAAAAAAATTCACTGATGCTGAACGCAGCTCTCACAACAATGGTAGTTGGTACACTGATGCTGATGGATTCCCAGAACACTTACTTAGTGGGGGAAACCTGTACTACAAGGGGCCTGCCCTCCAAACAATATTTCTGGTTTGGGGAGGTTCCCCCTTCACATCTGCTCTGTCTTCTGCTCCAGAACCACCTTCTAGAACAGTGCTAGAAGATGGCTAGCTAAGAACTAATGATAAAACTGTGATGAATGGTGGTTCTAAAGCAACTAACACAGTCACCAACATACAAGAAAGCATTGGCTCTTTTCTCTTTTCACCTGGTTGTGTTGAGACCCATGGGGTCTCCTCATTCACTCCAGTCCCTTTTGTAACCCTCCTTGACAGAGAAGAGGAGAAAAGCTACAGGCTGAAGAAGATAACACAAGCACAATACTCAACTGGGAAGAACCAATACGTCTTCGGCAACATCAAAAAGGGGCACGAGCCCAGCATATGGTCAGGAACTATGGTGATGCACTTGGTAATGTGCATAGGTATTTACAAGGTGGAAACCAGAGTGAAGGTATGGAGACAGAGATTGGCATGGGGTTAGGAGTAGAGAGAGTAGAAACACAGGCTCAAAATGGAAGCAATTGCAGCTGTGGGTTTCCACTCACACTAGACATGAACTTCGCCACATGGACGCAGCTGCCTCCCACAAAGCCCCTTCCACTTGATGGGACAACTAGTTCTAGCCTCAGTGACACTGATGCCAACATGTGGATGCCAAGCAGAGGCCTTGAATGGGAAAACTTACTGTGAGCAAACCTGTGCTGGGAGCCAGGGAGAGGAGGGGACAGCCAAGGGGGCAGTTGTGGACAGAGCCTTCAGGACAGGAGATGGCAACCCTATGCACTCTCTTTGCTGATGTGTGACCTTGAATGTGGACCCTGCCAACCTTGGGACCGCTTTCTGCCTGGCTTCTGAGCTGCAGGCACAGGCCTCCTTCTGACCCTGTAATGGGAGCTTTCTTGTTGACTGGCTCCATCCTTGCCCCTTCTCCGTGGCTCCTACTTGAATAATGAGCTCTAAATATATTTTCTTGTTCTAAACCATTTTTCTTTTCTAATGCTAAATTATAAGGCTTGTGTGTGTCAGCAGGAAAACGTGCCCTGCTTTTCCAAAGGATACCGAGATGCTGCTAGACATTCTTCCAAACTGCTGGGAGGGGGTGGGGGTGTTTCCACAGACTCACCAGCCCCAGAGTGGAGGCTTGTCCATGGCCAAGCACATTTCTGAACAATTACTGGCCCAACCCTAAGCTCCCCAATTATTTCTGAAAAAGTTCAGAATGAAGAAGGAACTGCTATTAATTATTAAAAATGAAAGCCCAGACACACACACACACACACACACACACACACACACACACACACACACACACACAGAGCAAAGGATCTCTGGTCACCTCTCTTTTATGTCTCAGGTCTAGCTAGGACTAACAGATACCACTGAACCTAGCTGGGCTGCCTATAAGTCCCACAAATTACAGGCAAACCAACAATAGCTAATTTTTTTCTTTTCTTTTTTTTTTTTTTTCCTGTTGATATCATTATCTCCAGCTAATAGAAGTAGTGGTTATGAAAGGAGAAAAAATAATCAGCGATAGATGATTCTGCATCGCCTATTGCTGTGCTCTCTTGGAAAATAGAATTTTCTCTTTGAGCCCTGTTTTGTTTTAATCAAATGAAATATCAGTCTTATAGAGAACAGAGCACACTTATCCTTCCTACAAGTTGAGTCCTTGCTAGGGTCTGGAGAGGAGTGCTTGCCCTTTAAGAATGAGGCATGCCCAAAAGCCAGCCTTAAATGGCTTAGCATAACAGACATGTGCAAAGGCCCTGTGGTAGAAGGCACTGGGTGTCTAGAAATGGCAGGAAGCTCTAGAATAAAGTGTATATAGCACTAGACATCAAGTAAGTGAATAACCCTCCTGACACATAGCATCTTTCTCCCCCTCTCTCCTTGCTCTTAGATTTCAGAACTGCCGAACTCTTAGATTTCTTGATCTCTTTGTCACTGACTTTCCTTACTGGTGGGTGGGTATCTATACAGCTCACAGAAGATAATATAAGGAAGTAGGCTACCAACGCTGGGATCCTTGTATTCCTAAAATTCTACCTGACCCATTCTCCACCCAAGGTTGATAAGATGACCCAAAACAGATCAAGACAAATAAACCTCCAACCAGCAACATGAGCAAATCCAAAAAAGCACCCCATTTTACTCTGGTTCTCAAAGATGCAAATCTCTCAACCCATGTAACCAGTTTACCCAAAGAACATGGGACAGGTGTTTATTAGTCATCAGTTTGAGAGGAAAGTCATCGTATGTGTGACTTTACCTGGAAAAAGCTATGGCTCTGATTTAAATCTACATATTCTGCCAGGCTGACGGGTGGGATCCTCTATCCCCCTCTGTTCTGACTCCAACTTATGTGGAGATATAATTTAAATAGTCGTTTTAAATTATAAGAAGACAGGAGGCCTTACATTCACTGGATGGTCTCCTCTCTCTGGGCAGCCCTGAGTTAGCAAAAGCACTGAGTCCTAAAAATAACAGGGTGAGTGAGGCACCCTTTCAGAAGGGTTTGCATTAGCACATTGATCACTTGCCCATCAAACTGTGCATTTCTGTATAGGAGACGAAGAACAGCTTGTCTCCACAGTCTATTATAATTACCACTAAATGCTCTAGAAACTTGGCAGTTTTGAATTTCATAACACCCATGACTGACATTCCTAATTAATACTATTGTTTTTCTCTCTGGCTGAATTTCCTGAATGCCAACATGCATCGCATACACTAAAAACAGACATTAAAGAAAATAACATCAGTGTTAATCTCCAGCACAAATATATCAAATGACTCAGTGAAGTGTATAGAAAAGAACCGGATTCCTATAAATAATGGAGCATCCCTCTCTGATCATCTTCATCCTTCCACGCTAATAAGG
>NW_007172922.1:0-9512 GCF_000164805.1 Carlito syrichta | reverse complement strand
CCCCCCCCCACCATCCTGGCTCAGATTTCCAAGCCTCCTTTGGTGAAGTGCACTCCCAGCTTTTTCTTCTCTTGCTTTGCTTTCAAGTCGCAGATTGAAACTTTCAAAGAAAACCTTCTAGCTTAAGTTAGAAACAGCATCCACTGGGCACCCTATAAATAGGGAATCAGCAGAAGAGAGCAGGATGGTTTCATGTGTAATTTCTAATGGCTGCTTCTCTGGTTTGTGTGCAGTTAAGTGTGCCTGGCATTTGTCAGTGTCCTTGTTTAGTCTGCTGGGTGGTTCACCGAGGACTTCGGTGTGGAGGGTCCTGAGTCTGAATCCCACCTCTGCCATCTAGCATTGGGCCATTTCCTCAGGCCCTGAGAGCCTCAGTTTTTTCATCAGCAAAGTGGAGCTTATTACAGTGCCCAACTTACAGGCCCTTTGTGAGAATCCAATGGAAAAATAAAATAATAATAATAATAATAATGTATTTAGCAGAGATGCTAACAAAAGATAAGTACTAGTTAAATGTAGTTCTTAGGTTTACTATTAATACACATCCAAGTTTGTCAACGGGTCTAAGTTCCAGGCACATATTAGGAACCCAATATACTCAAATAGTTGAACTAGTAAAAAAGACGACCCTGTGGGGGACTCGGGAGTTTAAATCGTGTTTGAATAAAAAAGACAGGCATGTGTGTGAGCCTCAAATCAATACCATGGACAGTGACACTTGTCTCTTTTACAGATGCCCAAGACTTGGGCTGTATTTAAACACATCAACTTGAAAAGGAAATTTAGGCCTTGTGGCTTGCAAGGCATGTACCTGTGTTCCATATCTTCCAAATGTCACCCCGCAGTCACATATCCAATTGGTGTTGGTTTTGAGAGTGTTTGGAGGCTCTAGTCAGGGAGTGCAGCTGCTCGTACATCCTTAAACGGACCTCCTCGAGCAAGGATGGTCATCCTCTTAGACCAAGTGAGCAGCCTGTGAGGGGACCCATACAGAGTGGTGAGGGAAGAAGGACACACTGGCCTGACCAGCCAGATCATCCAAACCAACACGCAATCAACAGGGTGACGGATGTCACATGCAGATCGCCCTAACATCCCAGTGTTGGTTTTGGTACTGCAGCCACTTTCCAACCCACCCTCCAACCCCAGCTCCTGGCAATCATGAATCTGCTCTGTCTCTATGAATTTGCCTACTGAGGACAATTCATAGACATGAAATCATGCAGTATGTGACCTTTTTGAATCTGGTTTCCTTCACTTAGCACACTCCCAAGGTTCATCCATGTTATAGTGTATGTCAGAACTGCATTCTCTTTTACAGCTGAATAATATTCCATTGTGTGGATAGACCACAGTGTGTTTACCCATTCTTCCATTGATGGAATTTTGTGTTGCTTCTACCTTTTGGATACTATGAACAATGTTGCTGTGAAAGTTGTATGACAGGGGATCCAAAAAACTGAATTTTTTTTGGAGGGTAGGTAAGTATTCTAGGAACCCTTTGGCAGCAGTGTACCAGCTAGCATTGTTGTGAGAGGCTGCATTCGGCTTCAATGAATTTTTTTCAGAGATTCTTTCAATATCTTTGCCCATTTCATGGTGGGTGATTTATGAGCACACCTACCCACACCTCACTGGGTGTTCAGCAGTTTTTGACCCAAAACAGCATGATCCCCATGACCCATTCTCCCTATTCACCTGACCTCACCCCAAGTGACTTTTTTTTGTTTTTTCCTCTGATGAAAAAGTCCTTAAAGGGAAACATTTTACCAATGGGGAAAAGGTGAAACAAAAAATGGTAGAAGCACTAAAGGGCATAAAAATTGACGAGTTCAAAAATTGTTTTGAGCAGTGCAGAAAGCATCTTGATAGGTGTATTGCATCAAACAAAGAGTACTTTGAAGGTGACTGATGTTTAAACAAGTAAGAATAACTACACATTTTTTAATAAATAAATTCCATTTTGGAGGGAGTTCCCCTCATACCTAGCAAAAGAATTGCTGGATCATACGGCAATTATTTGTTGAACTACTTCTATTGCTGATACCCCAATTTTCTACTTGGGAACCAGCCCTTCATCTTCTCTTTCCCTGTGGTCTGACCTCAAGAAGTCAGCTTCTCCTCACCCTTTTTGACAGGACAGCTTGAGAACTGGGTGCCCCACCCAGGATAACCAAGTGAGCCTAAGCCCTGGAGCTTTTGCAGGCACTAGGCTCCCTCTTGCTGCTAGGTGGGCCAAGGTGGTAAAATGCAGTCTTGAGCTGATGGTGACCATCTTCCCACTGTGAGGAGAATATTCACCAGAGAATGAAGCCAAAACAGAGGGAAAGGACAGAGTGGGACCAATTCCTTGAGCCATTGTTAGGATGCTCAGAACTCATCATGCTCAGTAGAAAAGGCTGGCCCTCTGCGATTTTCAGTTACTGAGGTAATGTTTTGGTTCAGTCAAATCTGGTTTGAGTTGAGATCCTTTTTTGGTATTGTCCACATGGGTACCCAGATGGTACTGATGGAGGAACTGATGGGGCAAGGATTGTTTTCTTTAAATTTTGTGACATGCATGAATGCTACATAGGGATCCAATTGGAGTTATTCCTCTCCTAACCAAAGCTCCAGCATCTTTCTCCAGAGTAGCACACCAAGATGAGCAAGCCAGGAGAAGTCAATGCCAGAAGAGTCCAAAGTGTGCACCACCCACGACCTTCCCAGAAACTTCAGGCCAGACAGGAATATTTCCAAGATAATGGTGAGGGACCTTGTGTGCTAACCAGGTACATAAAACAGAGGGGGCAGGGAGGAAAGGAGGAGCCTTCTATGAGAGCCTTGTCATGCTCAGAGGAAGAACAGTGGCATCTTGATGACAGTAAAGAGAAGAGGTAGAAAATTCTCGTCGGGTTTATGAGAGTTAGGCATAGCCCACCCACCTGTCACTTCCCCTAAAGCCTTCTGAAGGTATGCTTAATCCAAAGAGGAAAAGGATCCAGCCTATTTCCACCTTGTTCATACTCCCCGACAATAGACTGCTCTAGTAAATACTTTCCAGCAGCCCCAGTATTCTCAGAACCACCTCTGGTGCCTCAGGCTACCAATCAAGCCTTCCTTTCCAAATGCTGCGCCTGCTCACAGATTTCTAAAGCTCTATGTTCATCTTTGGAAAAAGAGATACAATTTTTGCTTCAAGGTTTACTCAGCTCAAAGACCTCAGAGCTGACCTTAATTTTACATTTTTTTGTGAGTCCTTTTTAAAAGCATGCTTGTTGATGATGTGGTTGCTAGATTTTTTTTTTTCTGATGGACAAAGTGCTATATTTCCAGAATGCCTCATTAAGAGGCCAACCAATGTAACTACTGCCATCCCCTGAACATGTCCCAGAGGCAAATCTTTGCAGAGACATCCTTGCCATGGGCGGTTTCATGGCATCAATAAGCTTCCCCCACCTCACTGCAAAATCTCATTAGCAGAAACGTCCTCTTGGCCAACAAGGGGAGATGACAAAGAGCTTATTTCTCTCTTTTTTTTTTTTTTTTCTTGCTACTTTGGAATCCTTGGCTTGGTGCTAGAACTAAGCAAGAAGTAAAACCACTCTAATCATTTCCCTACAGAAATACCAACTCGAGAGGATCAATGAAAAGAAAGCCAGAAGTCACTCAGGAAAATAAGAAAAGCTATAGAAGGTTTGATCCACCCTAATATACAAATAGGATACATATGGTTCTCAAGTATACTTTTTAAATTTGACAATGTATCATGCCACAAAGGAAATCTTGAGATTTTTTCTCCTTTCTTTTTTTTTTAGATGGAAAATACAGTTTATTTAGAGAGTAAATTAGAGAGAGAGAGAAGAGAGAGGAGATTCACCTCCCCCAGGTAGGGGAGGAGACCAAAAGTCAAGATTTTTCCAAAAGTTGATATCTAATGAACCTCATTCATTCATGTCAATCCTATAAAATTAGAAATAATTAGCCTAAAATTGAATTCCACAACTATCTGCATAGTTGATCATTTTAAAAAACGTACTTCTAAAGAGAAAATCAAACTGAAAATTACAATTATATAGAACCAAATGACAATTTACCACAGAGGAAAAGTAATAAGTTACAGGCAAAGTTGTTTTTAGAGGAAAATGCATAGCCTTACAAGGATGTATTAGAAAACAAGAAAGAGTAAATAACTGAACCAAACATTCAAACTCAAGAATCTGGGGTGGGGGCAGAATAGGGCAGGGAGAAGGACTAGGGAGTGAAATAAACATTAAGAAAATGTAAGAACATAATCAGTAAAGTTAAAAGAAACTGTTACTGTAACAAAAACAACAACCAAAACAGTGGAGTACACCAATAAAACCACAAGATTTTACTTTATTAATATTAGTAAAGCAGATAATGACTCTTTTGAAAGTAAGTAGAGGAATAGGCATCTTATCAACATCAGTTGAAACTTGAGGACTCTGGAGCAGCCCTTGGAAAAACAAGCCAAACTCCCAGGGTTTTTGTTTGTAGGCCTTGCCCCATCTCCTTCTCACGTATTGATTAGGAGATAGAATGAAACACATAGGACAGTCCACATAGCTGAGAGATGTCTAATCCATCAAACCACTGCCAACAGAATGGTAGTGAAATCAAGACTGGTCCTTCTGGAGCTAACATGAAAATCCTGCGGTAACTAACAAAAATCACACATCTACTACCTCAATGCTTCCAAACTTAAGCATTCGTGTTGCCTTTTGCAGCAGGAGAAATAGAGAATTATTCCCTATCCAGAAAAAAGGGAGTCAGGGATTAGAGTTCATCCTCAGGTTCCGGTGATGCCATTTCCTTATCTATTCAAAGTAGACACCCACCCCTCCATACCCCTGCTTCCTCCTTTTGTGAAATCTATCACAAGCTATAAGTACCCTTTTTGCTTATGTATGTCATTAATACACTGTCTACCCATCCCAACTGGAATGAAGGCTCCAAGGAAACAGATCTGGTCTGTGCTCCTTCATGGCTCTATCCCGAATCTAGGATAATGCCTGATGAAAACATGGAACACCATGAATTGAATGAATGGAGTGATGCACCTTGCCATGGGAATAAAAAGCATGTGCAGTCTCAATGAAGACTCTCCCTAACTCTGCCTATTGTGTCAAGAAATTGCAGGACATTTGCTTTGTTTTGTGAGCACCAACATGGAAGAAAGGGGGGAAAAATTGAAATAGGATGCATGGGAACTACATCAGATGTTCCACACCCTGACAACAGTTACCCTCCCTCTCCTCCCAGCTTCCTTCTCCCCCACAATGGATGGGACCAACTGGGGCTTGGAAAGAACCCGGTCAATCAGAAGTGGCCACTGCAAGCCTCCCATCCTTGGGGGCATCCTTGCTCTCTGCTATTACACACACGGAGAAGCTGACACGTCTGAAAGATTTCTCTTGTAGAGTCTGACAGGCTCGAGTGGGTGGCAGTTTTGATGGCTGGGGCTCGATTATCCCATTCACCCTTTGACATTTCCTCAGCTCTGCATCTCTCCTGACACACGCATGCCAACAGCAGCTTTCAGCAGATGCCTCTGAGAAGCCTAGGCCTGCTGACACCGGCCCCCACTTCTGTGGACTCTAAGAGTGTGGCATGGCTCTGCACCTGGGCATGAGCCCTCTGAACACAGCCTGACCCAGGGCCCATTGGCCTGGGGAGCCTGAGTGTTTCAGGATCTGTTCTAAGATCAACGGTACTAAGAAAATATGTAAAAACAGCTGGAGAGAGTCCAGCCATGCATCCATTCATCCGTCCATCCACAGAATGTGCACTGAGTGCCGACTGTATGCCAGACATTGAACCAGGTGCTCTTTCTATGACAGTGACCTGAAGGTCCCTGCCCCTAGAGCTCTACCTTGTCAGGGAAACACAAACACACAACCCTGTGTATTTTGTCAATGATGACTATTTCTAGAACTGAAAAGAACAGGGTGGCATGCAAGATAATAAGGGGGAACTACTTTTAGCAGGAAAGAGGTCAGAGAAGACCCATCAGATGGGATGTCCTTAAGGCTCACCCTGAAGGAGGAGAAGGAGCCAAATGCTCAGGGAGCATAAGGTGGGGCATTTAGGGTAGAGAGACTGTGGGTACAAAGGTTCTGACATAGAAGAAAGTTTGATTAGGGAGAGGACAGATGGTCCATGCAGCTGGAACAACTGGGATGATGGCAGAGAGGTGTGTAAGAACCCAGACATGCAGGGTCTTATACACAGGCAAGGGCCAGGGGCATTTGATTTTGAGGACAGCAAGAAGCCGGAGGAGGTTTTTAAACTAGAAGTAGCAGCATCTTTCCATAGGATTCAGGGACTGGGAAAAACAAAAAGGAATCTGGGCCATGTGGATCAAGCACCAGTGTTTGCCAGTCACAAGTGGCTCATTTTCTGGCACTCAAAGCACATTTACTGGGACAGTCATAGATTTTTCCACCCTAACTATGAGGTCCTCCTTGGGGAATTTGCTGGCAATCAGATTACAGGTCCTGCTGCAGAATATCTGGGATGAGGAGCCAGAATCTGGATGTTTTATGTGTATGCTATTTTTTATTTTAGCTTTTTAAAAATTTAGTCTATTTTTATATTACTGTGATGCCATTTTCTTACATAACAAGACCCAAACAAGTTCCCGAAATGTATGTGGTTGATATTTCTCTTAATTAAAAAAAATATATATAATAGTTTCCCCTGGTTTTGTCTGTTTTTTAAAAATCATTTTATATTATTTTAGATTCAGGGGTACAAGTGCATGTTTCTTATGTGGACATGTTATATAGTGGGGGGATTGGGTCTTGGGTGGGCACTCCCCAGACAATGAATGTTATGCCTCATAGGGTGGTCTCTGAACCTGAGCCCCTCTTCCCACTGTTTGGTGTTTCCAGAATCTGTATTTTTAAGGCACTCACAAGTGACTCTGGTGGACATCTTGGATTGAGAGCCCCTGAGCTAAGGGACATAGTTCCTTCAAGGTGTCATTACTTAACCTTTGGCTGCTCAAAGACATGATCCATGGATGAAGCAACCTTGGTGGCCACATGAGAGACATGCTGAAAGATGTAGCTGAGAGGGCCAGGTCTCTGTGGAAGAAGACAGTGTGCTCCGTATGCCTGTCTCCTCCCTGTGGGGGTCCCCGGAGCAGCTCTGATGCTCACACACCGAGGAATCTCACAGCAGCTGGGACATCATGAGGACTGGCTGGTTCATAAAGGAAAGACTGCGCCCATTGGAGGATATAAGCTTCAATTGAATCAAGAACGGGAAAACCAAGGCAGCTTTCCTACCGAGCTCTAGTCACCAACTTTAAAACATACAGCTGACTTTTTTTTTAGGAGTTAATTTTTTTATTACTGAATTATACTGTTTCTACATCTACAATTTAATCAGCTGCCTTTTGAATGTCTTTGACGTGTGAAGCACAAGGCTATGATGGTTGCAGACAAGCAGTGACCCAGAACACAATGTGGTCTCCAGGCTTCTGACTCCCAGATGGGATGGCCACACGGCATTTTACATGACTGCATCCCTGAAGCATCTGCGAGTGAGGGCTTTGTAACTGTCGAACACAATCATTAAATACATATACCACCTTAGAATGAGGCAACAGTAAACATTAGATTGCACCCCATGAGCTCATAACAGCTGGTGATTACTTGACTGTTTTAGTTGGCCAAGCTCAACACTTGGTGTTTGAGGCCAGATCATTCGGTGTTATAAGTAGCTTTGTGGGACACTGAGCAGCATCCTTGGCCTCTAGATGCTAGCAGCACATTCCCTCCCCCAGTTGTGACAACCAAAAATATCCCCAGACATTGCCAAGTGTCCTCTTAGGAGGGACAACTGCATCCCTTCCTGTTAAAAACCTTTGCTATAGATAACAATAGATGACATTTATCCAAGCACTTGCTGTGTGCTGGGCACTATACCACCCTCATGATGTGTACTTTTTATTTAATCCTTTTCCTGCAATGGTGACATAGGTATTGCGATCCTCATTTTGTAGATGAGGAAACTGAGGCAAACGGGTTGCTTCCTAACTTAGAACTGAATGGCAAATTTAACTCGGTCTAGTTCCAACTACTACTAGGACTTCAAGCTACTACCCCTTGCTGCTTTCTGTGTTACTAGTCACTTAATTATCACAAAGATTTAAAAGAATGTCAAATAATTCTCTGTGTTTCATATGCTACATTCTCTTGACAAATGTGTTTAAATTTTCATTAACAAAACTTTAAAGAAAGAAAAACCTGTCATACAATAAAAATTGTAGGGGATTGCTCTAGGTCAGCAATTCTCAGTGTAACCCAGGTCTCCAAGACTCTTTTAGGCTAAGCTACCAAGTCAAAACCACTTCATAATAATGCTATGAAGTCATTTACACTTTCTCCTCTTCTTTTCTCATGAATGTACAATGAAGTTTTCTGGAAGGTGTGATGATATCATCCCTTTAACAGATAAAAGACAAATTAGCCATACATTCCTGTGTTTTTAAAGATTCTTATTTTAATTTCAAATACAGTAAACATGGAGAGAGCTCACTCATACAAACAAAAACCCTTCCGTATTTTTTTAAGTGTGTGAAGGGGGCCTGAAAGGGGACCTAAAAGGTTCGGAACCGCTACTCTAGATTAAAAGAAACCCAAAGGTTTAACAGTCAAGTGGAACATGTGTACTTGGATGAAACCCCAGGTTTTAAAGGAGGGGTTTTTTGTTGTTGTTGTTTTGTTTTGAGAAAGCAGGATTTATAGAGAGGACAGAAAAGCTCCCAGAGTGGGAGGGGATCCAAAGGGGTTGCCATAAAAGAGTATTTTAAAAGATGGAAATGGGAGATGCTGGTCAAAGGGTAAACTTTCTGTTATAAGATGAACACATTCTAGATCTAACATATAGTGCAGTGACGATAGTTAACAATACTGTTATGTTTACTTGCAATTTGATGAGAGGGTGATTTTAAGTGTTCTCACACACAGACACGCAAAGGTAACTATAGGTGGGAATGGATGTGTTAATTAATTTGATTATGGTAATTACACAGTATAAATGTATCAAATCATCATGTTGTATACCTTGAATATATGTAATTTTTATCAAACATTCAGAATTTTTTAAAAAATTAAAAATGGACCAGAAGAATACTTGGAGGACACCTGGGAAAATCTGGATATTTATAGGATACCAGATAATATTAAGGAGTTATTATTTTCTTAGATCTGTGACTATTGTGATTATGAAAGAAAATATTCTTATTCTTATCAGCAATGAGATCTGGAACCTCAATGTGACTCTTGACCAAATGGACTTAATTGATACCTACAGAACACTCCATCCAAAGACCACAGAATACACATTCTACTCATCACCGCATGGAACATATTCTAAGATCAACCACATAATTGGCCACAAATCAAGCATAAGCAAATTTAAAAGGACTGAAATTCTACCATGCACCTTCTCGTACCACAGTGGAATAAAAATAAACATTGACACCAACAAGGTCCCCC
>NW_007172921.1:0-538 GCF_000164805.1 Carlito syrichta | reverse complement strand
TACCTAGCTAGCCTCCTGGCTAGCTAGCAGACTTAACTAGGGGATTTAACTAGCTACCCCATGGGCTCGACAGCTGATTTAGCTATATATCTAGCTAGAGAGCCAGCTTTCTTGCTAGCTGAGTTAACACGGTGAATTAGCTAGCTAGCCAGCTGGCTAGCAGGCTGACTTAACTGCCTAGCTACCTAACTAGCCAGCTGGATATCCAGCTTTCTTAAATAGTTAACTAACTACATAGCTCGTTGGCTTGCTAGCTGACTTAATTTCTCAGGTACCTAGCTAAACAGCTGGCTAGTGACCTGACTTAACTATGTGACTTAACTAGCTAGCTTCTGGCCTGCCCACTAACTTAACTAGCTAACTACTCAGCTATGCAGCTGGCTAGCCAGCTGACTTAACTTGCTGTCTTAACTAGCTATCAGGCTGACTTAACTAGCTGATTTACCAGCCAGCTACCTCGCTAGCCAGCTGGCTTAATTAGCTAGCTACCTGGCTGGTTATTTGGCTAGGCAGCTGGCTAGCTAGCTAGTGGGCTGGC
>NW_007172920.1:0-521 GCF_000164805.1 Carlito syrichta | reverse complement strand
TCGCTAGGCAGCTGAACACCAGGGTGGCTGGCTAGTTAGGCCAGCTTTCTATCCCACAGTTCAGCCAGACGGCTGGCTATTTAAGCCAGCTGGCTAGCCAGGTGGTCAGTCCACCAACTAGCCGACTGCCTAGCCAGCTAGCTGCAAAGGTAGGTAGCTAGTTAAGACAGCTGGCTAGCAATCTAGCCAACCAGGTAGCTAGCGAGTTTAGTCAGCTGGCTGGCCAGGTAGCCAGTCAACTAGCTAGTTAGCTAGTTAAGTCAGCTAGTTAGTCAGCTATCTAGTTAAGTCAGCTAGCAACTCAGCTAACTATTCAGCTAGCTAGCTAAGTCAGTTAGCTAGTCAAGTTGCTTGTCAAATAGCTAGTTAAGTCAGCTAGCTTGTCAGCTAGCTAGTCAGCTAGCTTGTCAGCTAGATAATTAAGTCAGCTAGCCAGCTAACTAGCCAGTTAGATAGCTAGTTAAATCAGCTTGCTAGACAGCTAGATAGCTTGTTTGCTAGCTAATTATATCAGCTAGATA
>NW_007172919.1:0-858 GCF_000164805.1 Carlito syrichta | reverse complement strand
ACAGCTGGTTAGCTAGTCAAAAAGCTAGTCTATACAGATGGCTATCCATCTGGCTATCTAGTTATTTCAGTTAGTTAAAACACCTCACTAGCTAGGAAACTAGCTATATAAGTCAGCTAGTTTTGTCAGCTAGCTAGCTAGTTAAGTCAGTTAGTTTAGTCAGCCGGCTAGCTAGGTAGCTAGCTGGTTAATTTAGCTAGTTAAATCAGCTTGCTTAGCTAGTTAAGTCAGCGAGTTAACTCAGCTGCCTAGACAGCTGCCTAGCTGTGTAGCTAGTTAATTAAGTCAACTGGCTAGCCAGATAGCTAGCTAGTTAAGTAAACTTGTTAAGTCAGCTCACTAGCAAGCTGGATAGATAGGTAGTTAAGTCAGCTGGCAAGACAGCAAGCTATGTAGGCAGCTAGCTAGTTAAGTCAGCTGGCTATCCAGCAGTCTAGCTAGATAGCTAGGCAATTAAGTCAGCCTACTAGTCAGCTGACTACCTTATTAAGTCAACTAGTTAAGTCAGATGGCTAGCTAGCTGGCTGTCTAGGTATTAAGCTTGTTAAGTCAACTGACTAGACAGTTGGCTAACTAGTTAATTCAGCTAGATAATTCAGCTGATTTCCCAGCTGACTGGCTAGGTAGGTAGCTAGTTAAGTCAATTGGCTATTTAGCTGGCTAGTTGGTTAAGTCAGCTATTTAATTCAGCTGGCCATCCAGCTGGCTAGCTAATTAAGTCAGATAGTTAAGTCAGCTGACCATCCAGCTGGCTAGCTAGGTAGCTAGCTAGTTAAATCAGCTAGTTAACTCATCTGGAGAACTGGGTAGCTAGCTAGTTAAGTCAGCTAGTTAATCAGCTGGCTAGCTGGTTAAGTC
>NW_007172918.1:0-819 GCF_000164805.1 Carlito syrichta | reverse complement strand
CCTACTTAATTCTGCTACCTAACTAATTAGATAAATATTAAAGCAGCTAGTTATTCAGCTTCTTAATTAGTTAGTTAACTATTTAATTCTGGTAAATAAGTTATGTAGCTAACTGGTTAAGTCAGCCAATGAAGTCAGCTAACTAAGTAGTTAAGTCAGAAAGCTAAGTCAGCTAGTTAAGTTAGCTTTCTAATTTTGTTAGATGGTTAAGAGAGTTAGCTAGCTAGTTAGCTAACGGGTTAAGTCTGCAGGTTGAGTGAGGTAGTTAGCTAGTTAAATAATGGGTTAAGACAGCTGGTTGAATCAGCTAGCTAGCTAGTTAGCAAACGAGTTGTCATCTGGTTGAGTAGGCAAGCCAGCTAGTTAGCCAATGAACTAAGTCAGCTGGTTGAATCAGCTAGCTAGCTCTTTAACTAACGAGTTAAATCAGATGATTAAGTCAGCTAGCTAGCACGTTAGATAAGGAGTCAGTTTACTAGTTAGCTAGCTGGTTAAGTCAACAAGCTAGCTAGACTGCTAACTATTTAAGTCAGCTTGTTAGCTAGGTAGCTAGTGGGTTAGATAACTATTGAAGTCAGCTGGCTAGGTAGGTAGCTAGCTAGTTAGGTAAATATATAAATCAGCTGACCAGCTAGTTTGCTAGCTAGCTAACTCAGCTAGTTAAGTCAGCTGATGGCTGGCTAGGTACCGAGCTAGTTAAGTCAGTCTGCTAGCCAGCTGGCTAATTTAGTTAGCTAAGAGAGCTGGTAGCCAACTGGTAATGTATATAGCTAGCTAGTGAAGTCAGCTAGATAGCTACACAAGTCTAGATAGGGATGG
>NW_007172917.1:0-745 GCF_000164805.1 Carlito syrichta | reverse complement strand
TCAGAAAGCTAAGTCAGCTAGTTAAGTTAGCTTTCTAATTTTGTTAGATGGTTAAGAGAGTTAGCTAGCTAGTTAGCTAACGGGTTAAGTCTGCAGGTTGAGTGAGGTAGTTAGCTAGTTAAATAATGGGTTAAGACAGCTGGTTGAATCAGCTAGCTAGCTAGTTAGCAAACGAGTTGTCATCTGGTTGAGCAGGCAAGCCAGCTAGTTAGCCAATGAACTAAGTCAGCTGGTTGAATCAGCTAGCTAGCTCTTTAACTAACGAGTTAAATCAGATGATTAAGTCAGCTAGCTAGCAAGTTAGATAAGGAGTCAGTTTACTAGTTAGCTAGCTGGTTAAGTCAACAAGCTAGCTAGACTGCTAACTATTTAAGTCAGCTTGTTAGCTAGGTAGCTAGTGGGTTAGATAACTATTGAAGTCAGCTGGCTAGGTAGGTAGCTAGCTAGTTAGGTAAATATATAAATCAGCTGACCAGCTAGTTTGCTAGCTAGCTAACTCAGCTAGTTAAGTCAGCTGATGGCTGGCTAGGTACCGAGCTAGTTAAGTCAGTCTGCTAGCCAGCTGGCTAATTTAGCTAGTTAAGAGAGCTGGTAGCCAACTGGTAATGTATATAGCTAGCTAGTGAAGTCAGCTAGATAGCTACACAAGTCTAGATAGGGATGCCAGCAAGTTTAGTCAGTTGGCTAGCCAATAGGCTAGCTGTGTAAGTCAGCTAATTTAGTCAGCTGTCTAACCAGCTGGATA
>NW_007172916.1:0-804 GCF_000164805.1 Carlito syrichta | reverse complement strand
TCAGCTAGTTAAGTCAGCTTTCTAATTTTGTTAGATGGTTAAGACAGTTAGCTAGCTAGTTAGCTAACAGGTTAAGTCTGCAGGTTGAGTGAGGTAGTTAGCTAGTTAAATAATGGGTTGACAGCTGGTTGAATCAGCTAGGTAGCTAGTTAGCAAACGAGTTGTGTCATCTGGTTGAGTAGGCAAGCCAGCTAGTTAGCCAATGAACTAAGTCAGCTGGTTGAATCAGCTAGCTAGCTCTTTAGCTAACGAGTTAAATCAGATGATTAAGTCAGCTAGCTAGCACGTTAGATAAGGAGTCAGTTTACTAGTTAGCTAGCTGGTTAAGTCAACAAGCTAGCTAGACTGCTAACTATTTAAGTCAGCTTGTTAGCTAGGTAGCTAGTGGGTTAGATAACTATTGAAGTCAGCTGGCTAGGTAGGTAGCTAGCTAGTTAGCTAAATATATAAATCAGCTGGCCAGCTAGTTTGCTAGCTAGCTAACTCAGCTAGTTAAGTCAGCTGATGGCTGGCTAGGTACCGAGCTAGTTAAGTCAGTCTGCTAGCCAACTGGCTAATTTAGCTAGTTAAGAGAGCTGGTAGCCAACTGGTAATGTATGTAGCTAGCTAGTGAAATCAGCTAGATAGCTACACAAGTCTAGCTAGGGATGCCAGCAAGTTTAGTCAGTTGGCTAGCCAATAGGCTAGCTTTGTAAGTCAGCTAATTTAGTCAGCTGTCTAACCAGCTGGATAGGCAGGTAGCTAGATAGATATGTCAGCTTACTAGGCAGCAGGCTAGCTATTAAACTCAGATAGTTAAGTCAG
>NW_007172915.1:0-886 GCF_000164805.1 Carlito syrichta | reverse complement strand
CAGCTAGTCAGTTAAAAACGTCAACTAGCTATTCATCTACCTAGTTAAGTCTGCTATCAAGTCATGTAACTATCCAGCTAGCCAATTAAGTCAGTAAGTTAGTCAGGTTGCTAGTCAGCTAGCTAGTTAAGTCAGCCAGCTAGACAGCTAGCTAATCAGCTAGATAGTTGTCAGTTAGCCAGTAGCCAGATAGCTGGCTAGTTAAGTCAACAAACTTGAGGTTTAGTTAGCTTTTTTCTATCTAATTATGTCAGCTAGATAACCAGTTATCTTGTCAGGTAGCTAGTCAATTCAGCTAGCAAATCAGCTAGCTACTTAGCTAACTAGTCGACTAGCACCTCAGCTACCTGGTCAGCTAACTAGAGGGCTCGCTTAATTTCCATCAGGTCAGCTAACTAGTCAGCCCACTCACCTGCCAACCGGTCAGCAAACTAGTCAGGTCGCTCACCAGCCAACAGGTCAACAAACTTGTCAGCTCACTTTCAAGCCAAAAAGGACAGTTAACTAGTCACCTTGATCACCAGACGACTATTTAAGTTAGCTCACCAATGTGCTCACTCACCAACTGAATACTTAAGGCTGCTCACTCGTTAACTCACTCGCCAGCCAATTAGTTAAGTCAGTTCATCTGTCGGCTCACTCGCCATTTGACTTGTTAATTTTTGTGACCATTTGGCTCATTCGCTGTCCAATTAATTAAGTCAGCTCACCGTTCAGGTCACTCACCTGCTGACTTGGTTAATTCTTCTGACCAGTCGGCTCACTCGCCAGCTGACTAAATTCAGCTGACCAGTTTGCAACACTCACGGCTGACTAGTATAGTCAGCTGACCAGTTGGCTCACTCACAGGCCAACTAGAAAAAGTCAACTCACCTGTCAGCTCACT
>NW_007172914.1:0-865 GCF_000164805.1 Carlito syrichta | reverse complement strand
CCGGCATGTAAAGCCAGCTAACAAGTCAGCCGAGTAGTCAGCCAACATGTTAAACCAGCTAAGTAGTCCGCCTACTCAGCCAAAAATTTAAAACACCTAGCTAACTCGTTAACCAGCTAGTTAAGACAGCTAGTTAAGTCATTTACTGCAGGGAGCCAGTCCGTGCAAGTTTTGTGGAGTCCCTTGGAATATGTGGTGGCATAGACGAATCTGTAGGGACAGATATTAAAAGAAAGATGGAAGGATAGATATAAGGGGGAAGAAAGAGAGAGAAAGAAAGTGGACAACTGTTCAGTGAAATGAGCAGAAGTCGTTTATTGAAAGTTACAACAGGTATTTATCCCCAAATATTAGACAGTCTCTCAAGTCTTTCATGTGACCACGAATCTAGGTACAGGAGGGGCATGCCCCACCCACCAGATGTTTTCTCAGGTATGAGGAAGGACAAACCCCAAGATTGTCTTATTGTTCCCTTTGCTAGTTAATGCTCTCCAAAAGCAGTGCAGCAATCCCTACTAGCCTAATGGTGCTCTGGTAATCAATAACTTCTAAAGCTCACTCAATACCCATGATTACTACCTTAAACTTTATTACCTTTTTATTCTATGCTAATACTACTTACATAATGCTATATAAGCTCTTAATTATAGCTTAAACCAATTGTTAAGGAATGTGGCCTGGTCCAAAAATCATGCTGGGCTCGTTAGGATGTGGCCCAGTCCAAGGTTCATGGTGGGCCACATTTTGGAACAACAGACTACAATCTCTTAACAAAATGGCTATTCTAAAGTCCTATATATCTATTCTAATTTATCTGAAAGTTTCTAATTCCTGATACTAATATATAAAACTGAGCATCAACAAC
>NW_007172913.1:0-733 GCF_000164805.1 Carlito syrichta | reverse complement strand
ACTCTACACTCATGATCTATATGTTCTGTTTTATGTAAATAATACCTCAATTTTAAAATATATTGATTCATAATGTAAATTAATGAAAATAAAGGTTAATAAAGTCTTCTGGGTGAATAATTTTACATTGAAGAGGAGTGAAAAACTATTTGATGTTTAGAGAAAATATACATTGCAAAATCACCTTCATTTATGATACTTTAAAAATGACATGTAGGTTCATTTGGGAGTGAATCTCTGTTCTTACTACTATCATAAGCATAACTTTTATTTCCATTTTTATGGTGAATGTGTGTTTAAGTTAAATAAACTACTACAAATGTAATATGATACTATGAATAAATAAAGCATGATATATGTTCTTTGAGAAAAGTAAACTGCATTATGTATTCCCAATTGTGTCTTACCTATGAGTTGGTAAGTTTTCTAATATTAAAAGCTTGAAATAAGATGATTGTCAGAGTTAGATCATTTGTATCTGATATTCAAACAATTAAGTGATAGAAAGCTGGAGCTGTTGACTAATCTGAGAAATCAGGTTTTTCTGTTAAGTGCTCATGCTTTAATGGAATCCTAAAAACACATATTCATCATTGCTAGAAACATTTCTTTCTGTCTTACACAGTTTCTGATGAGAAATCTAGTGTAATTCAATTTTTTCTTCTGTAGATAAAATGTTTGTTTGTTTTTTCCTGCTGATCTCAGAACGTTTTTGTCTTTAGTTTTCAGAAGT